>NC_000070.6:37614404-37869404 GCF_000001635.26 Mus musculus
AAAAAAGGAAGCAAATTCACCCAAGAGGAGTAGACGGCAGGAAATAATCAAACTCAGGGGTGAAATCAACCAAGTGGAAACAAGAAGAACTATTCAAAGAATTAACCAAACGAGGAGTTGGTTCTTTGAGAAAATCAACAAGATAGATAAACCCTTAGCTAGACTCACTAAAGGGCACAGGGACAAAATCCTAATTAACAAAATCAGAAATGAAAAGGGAGACATAACAACAGATCCTGAAGAAATCCAAAACACCATCAGATCCTTCTACAAAAGGCTATACTCAACAAAACTGGAAAACCTGGACGAAATGGACAAATTTCTGGACAGATACCAGGTACCAAAGTTGAATCAGGATCAAGTTGACCATCTAAACAGTCCCATATCACCTAAAGAAATAGAAGCAGTTATTAATAGTCTCCCAACCAAAAAAAGCCCAGGACCAGATGGGTTTAGTGCAGAGTTCTATCAGACCTTCAAAGAAGATCTAATTCCAATTCTGCACAAACTATTTCACAAAATAGAAGTAGAAGGTACTCTACCCAACTCATTTTATGAAGCCACTATTACTCTGATACCTAAACCACAGAAAGATCCAACAAAGATAGAGAACTTCAGACCAATTTCTCTTATGAATATCGATGCAAAAATCCCCAATAAAATTCTCGCTAACCGAATTCAAGAACACATTAAAGCAATCATCCATCCTGACCAAGTAGGTTTTATTCCAGGGGTGCAGGGATGGTTTAATATACGAAAATCCATCAATGTAATCCATTATATAAACAAACTCAAAGACAAAAACCACATGATCATCTCGTTAGATGCAGAAAAAGCATTTGACAAGATCCAACACCCATTGATGATAAAAGTTTTGGAAAGATCAGGAATTCAAGGCCCATACCTAAACATGATAAAAGCAATCTACAGCAAACCAGTAGCCAACATCAAAGTAAATGGAGAGAAGCTGGAAGCAATCCCACTAAAATCAGGGACTAGACAAGGCTGCCCACTTTCTCCCTACCTTTTCAACATAGTACTTGAAGTATTAGCCAGAGCAATTCGACAACAAAAGGAGATCAAGGGAATACAAATTGGAAAAGAGGAAGTCAAAATATCACTTTTTGCAGATGATATGATAGTATATATAAGTGACCCTAAAAATTCTACCAGAGAACTCCTAAACCTGATAAACAGCTTCGGTGAAGTAGCTGGATATAAAATAAACTCAAACAAGTCAATGGCCTTTCTCTATACAAAGAATAAACAGGCTGAGAAAGAAATTAGGGAAACAACACCCTTCTCAATAGTCACAAATAATATAAAATATCTTGGCGTGACTCTAACTAAGGAGGTGAAAGATCTGTATGATAAAAACTTCAAATCTCTGAAGAAAGAAATTAAAGAAGATCTCAGAAGATGGAAAGATCTCCCATGCTCATGGATTGGCAGGATCAACATTGTAAAAATGGCTATCTTGCCAAAAGCAATCTACAGATTCAATGCAATCCCCATCAAAATTCCAACTCAATTCTTCAACGAATTGCAAGGAGCAATTTGCAAATTTGTCTGGAATAACAAAAAACCTAGGATAGTAAAAAGTCTTCTCAAGGATAAAAGAACTTCTGGCGGAATCACCATGCCAGACCTAAAGCTTTATTACAGAGCAATTGTGATAAAAACTGCATGGTACTGGTATAGAGACAGACAAGTAGACCAATGGAATAGAATTGAAGATCCAGAAATGAACCCACACACCTATGGTCACTTGATCTTCGACAAGGGAGCTAAAACCATCCAGTGGAAGAAAGATAGCATTTTCAACAATTGGTGCTGGCACAACTGGTTGTTATCATGTAGAAGAATGCGAATCGATCCATACTTATCTCCTTGTACTAAGGTCAAATCTAAGTGGATCAAGGAACTTCACATAAAACCAGAGACACTGAAACTTATAGAGGAGAAAGTGGGGAAAAGCCTTGAAGATATGGGCACAGGGGAAAAATTCCTGAACAGAACAGCAATGGCTTGTGCTGTAAGATCGAGAATCGACAAATGGGACCTAATGAAACTCCAAAGTTTCTGCAAGGCAAAAGACACCGTCAATAAGACAAAAAGACCACCAACAGATTGGGAAAGGATCTTTACATATCCTAAATCAGATAGGGGACTAATATCCAACATATATAAAGAACTCAAGAAGGTGGACTTCAGAAAATCAAATAACCCCATTAAAAAATGGGGCTCAGAACTGAACAAAGAATTCTCACCTGAGGAATACCGAATGGCAGAGAAGCACTTGAAAAAATGTTCAACATCCTTAATCATCAGGGAAATGCAAATCAAAACAACCCTGAGATTCCACCTCACACCAGTCAGAATGGCTAAGATCAAAAATTCAGGTGACAGCAGATGCTGGCGAGGATGTGGAGAAAGAGGAACACTCCTCCATTGTTGGTGGGAGTGCAGGCTTGTACAACCACTCTGGAAATCAGTCTGGCGGTTCCTCAGAAAACTGGACATAGTACTACCGGAGGATCCAGCAATACCTCTCCTGGGCATATATCCAGAAGATGCCCCAACAGGTAAGAAGGACACATGCTCCACTATGTTCATAGCAGCCTTATTTATAATAGCCAGAAGCTGGAAAGAACCTAGATGCCCCTCAACAGAGGAATGGATACAGAAAATGTGGTACATCTACACAATGGAGTACTACTCAGCTATTAAAAAGAATGAATTTATGAAATTCCTAGCCAAATGGATGGACCTGGAGGGCATCATCCTGAGTGAGGTAACACATTCACAAAGAAACTCACACAATATGTATTCACTGATAAGTGGATATTAGCCCCAAACCTAGGATACCCAAGATATAAGATACAATTTGCTAAACACATGAAACTCAAGGAGAATGAAGACTGAAGTGTGGACACTATGCCCCTCCTTAGATTTGGGAACAAAACACCCATGGAAGGAGTTACAGAGACGGAGTTTGGAGCTGAGATGAAAGGATGGACCATGTAGAGACTGCCATAGCCAGGGATCCACCCCATAATCAGCATCCAAACGCTGACACCATTGCATACACTAGCAAGATTTTATTGAAAGGACGCAGATGTAGCTGTCTCTTGTGAGACTATGCCGGGGCCCAGCAAACACAGAAGTGGATGCTCACAGTCAGCTAATGGATGGATCATAGGGCTCCCAATGGAGGAGCTAGAGAAAGTAGCCAAGGAGCTAAAGGGATCTGCAACCCTATAGGTGGAACAACATTATGAGCTAACCAGTACCCCGGAGCTCTTGACTCTAGCTGCATATATATCAAAAGATGGCCTAGTCGGCCATCACTGGAAAGAGAGGCCCATTGGACTTGCAAACTTTATATGCCCCAGTACAGGGGAATACCAGGGCCAAAAAGGGGGAGTGGGTGGGCAGGGGAGTGGGGGTGGGTGGATATGGGGGACTTTTGGTATAGCATTGGAAATGTAAATGAGTTAAATACCTAATAAAAAATGGAAAAAAAAAAAAGAAAAGAAAACACATAGTACACAAATAACCTTAGGCCAGGAAATTAAAAAAGGAAAAAAAAAACAATACAATAACAAAATAGCAGGAATCAACATACAAAGCTCATTAATAAGACTTAAGGTCCATAATCTCAGTTATACAATAAAAAGTTACAGACTAGTAGAATGGATTTGAAAGCTGGATCCACCCTTCAGCTGCATTGAGAAAACATAGTTTAGCATTAAGAATAGACACTACCTCAGCAAAAAAGGAATAGAAAAGTTTATTCCAAGAAAAATGGACCTAAAAATGAAATGGTATATCTATTTTATATTTGAGAAAGTAGACTTTAGATCACATATAAATAAATTAGGCCAGAAAAGAGTTTTCTCAAAACACATAATACTCAAAAGCTGCATGGAAAAATGTGACATATATAATAGTAGACCCATTAGAACAAAACCTGATTGTTCAGCGGACTCTAAAAATCAAGAAAAACTGGATGTCTGTTCGAGAAACTTTAATATTCCATAGGAACCAATACAGACTACTGTAGGAAATACAACTTTTTTTTTTCTGAGACAGGGTTTCTCTGTGTAGCCCTGGCTGTCCTGGAACTCACCTTGTAGATCAGGCTGGCCTCAAACTCAGAAATCCGTCTGCCCCTGCCTCTGCCTCCCAAGTGCTGGGATTAAAGGAATGTGCCACCACCTCCTGGCTTAGGAAATATATCTTTCAATCACAATAGATGGTGGCAAATATATATTTCAACCTGACAGAATGTTCTATAAGGAAAACTTCAACATGAAGATGTTAATCACACCCACAATAAAACAAAGAATAAGCAATATTATTCTAACAAGTGACAACAGGTAACAGAAAGAGCATACCACCACAACTAAATAACAGGAATCAATAAACCTGGTTCATTGATAATTCTCAACGTCAATGATCTCAATTCTCCAAGATAAAGACACAGACAAGCAGATTAATAAAAAACAAGATACATATTTCTTCTAGCTACACCCATTAAACACACCTGAATATAAAGAATAAATATTGTATTAAGATAAAAGAATGGAAAAGCCATCCACTCAAAAATATACATTAAAATTATGATGCAGTAGCTATTTTAAAATCTGGCAAAATGAAGGTCAATCCAAAAAATTATCAGAAGATATGGAATAAGACAATAGATATACTCATGGAAGGAAAAAAGTAAAAGAGAAGATATTGACATTTTAGACATCTATGCACCAGTCAAAACCCATTAAAGGTCAAAGCACAGACTGACCCTCACACAGTAATTTGAAAGACTTCAATACTCTACTCTCATTAATAGACAAGTCATACAGAAAACAAAAACAAAAACAAAAGAAAACTACAAAGAAAAAAATAAATATGATGAGATCAATGGCAGCATAAATCAAATAAACCTAAATGATATTTAATGAAAATTCCACTCAAATACAAAATAATTTAACAAACGAAGGGATCATGAAACTTTCCTTAGAATTCACTACATAATTGGAAACAAAGAATGTCACAACATATACAAAAGAATTGAAAGAACACCCTGCATTGTATTTAACCATACATTTTTAAAGCCACAGATCAACAACAGAAACAACAGAATATTCACAAAATCTCATATACTGGACAGTTCAATATAGAGTGAAAATAGGTCAAGATGGAAATTAAAAATATATTTAGAAAATTTTAGAGTTGAATAAAAAGAAAACAACATTCTAAGATGTATGTAACACAATGGAAGCGTTTCTAAGAGGAAAGTTCACAGCACTAATGGAAATATTTAAAAAAAAATAATGTAGAGCTCTTGTCTTAGTCAGGGTTTCTATTCCTCCACAAACATCATGACCAAGAAGCAAATTGGGGAAGAAAGGGTTTATTCAGCTTACACTTCCATACTGCTGTTCATCACCAAGGAAGTCGGGACTGGAACTCAAGCAGGTCAGGCAGCAGGATCTGATGCAGAGGCCATGGAGGGATGTTCTTTACTGGCTTGCTTAGACTGTTCTCTTATAGAACCTAGATTACCAGCCCAGAGATGGTTCCACCCACAAGGGTCCTTTCCCCCTTGATCACTAACTGAGAAAACGCCTTACAGTTGGATCTCATGGAGGCATTTCCTCAACTGAAGCTCCTTTCTCTGTGATAACTCCAGCTGTGTCAAGTTGACACAAAACTAGCCAGTACAGCTCTCATATTGGTAACTGAATAGTACCTTGAAACTAGATTAAATAGAGGAAATAAGATAAAAAAAGAATATATAACTAAAAATAACTACATTTGGGACTGAAATCAATATGATAGAAATGAAAAAAACAACACTAAAAGATCAGTTCAAAAATAATGAAACAAAGAATTGGTTCAATCAGAAAGAGCCACAATCCCTTATCCAAAAACAAACAAACAAACAAATAAACAAACAACCCTAAACAGTGCAAGAAAACATAAAAATGTAAAAATTAGAATAAAAAATAGGGATATGGCAATGGATCCTAAGGAAATTCAGAAAAACATGAAGATATCCTTTGTATAATTTTATCCATGAAATGGGAAGATTTTAAAATATAGATAATTTTCTTGGTGTATACCACCTACCAAATTAAAATCATAATAAAAACAAAAACAAAAACAAAAACAAAAACAAATTACACAGACCTACTATACCTATCAAAATAGTAGAAGTAATTAAAATTCTTCCAAGCAAAAAGCCCAGAGTCAGGTGGTTTTAATTCAGAATGCTACCAGATATTCAAATAATAATTAACACCAATACTCCTCAAATTATTTCACAAAATTGAAACAAAATAACATTGCCATTTTTTGTTATGATACCAAAATTACTCTGATAGCTAAATAAACATAAAGATGCAATAAAGAAACAAAATTTCAGACCAATTTTTCTTTGTGATCATGAATGCGAAAATTCTCAATATGGTATTTTCTTTTTTATTTTTTAGGTCTTTCTTTTTGTTGTTTTTTTAGATATTTTCTTTATTTACATTTCAAATGTTATCCCCTTTTCTAGTTTCCCCTCAAAAATACCATGTTCACCCACTCCCACTTCCTTGCCCACGCATTCCCCTATACTGGGGCATAGAATGTTCACAGGACCAAGGACCTCTCCTCCCATTGATGACCTACTAGGCCATCCTCTGCTACATATGCAGCTAGAGTCATGAGTCACACCATGTGTTTTCTTTGATTGGTGGTTTAGTCCCAGGGAGCTCTGGGGGTTCTGGTTAGTTCATATTGTTGTTTTTCCTATGGGGATACAAACCGCTTCAGCTCCTTGGGTCTTTTCTCTAGCTCCTTCATTGGGGCCCTAGCTCTGTCCAATGGATGATGGTGAGCATCCAATTCTGTATTTGTTAGTCACTGGCAGAGCCTCTCAGAGGACAGCTATATTAGGCTCCTGCCAGCAAGCACTTGTTGGCATCCACAATATGATCTGGATTTGGTATCTGTATATGGGATGGAAGCCCAGGTGGGGCAGTCTCTAGAGGCTCATTCCTTCCATCTCTTGGAGGCACTCAGAGCTATGAGTTTCCCTCTTAGAAATGCTTTCATTGTGTCCCATAGGTTTGGGTATGTTGTGGCTTCATTTTCATTAAACTCTAAAAAGTCTTTAATTTCTTTCTTTATTCCTTCCTTGACCAAGGTATCATTGAGAAGTGTGTTATTCGGTTTCCACGTGAATGTTGGCTTTCCATTATTTATGTTGTTATTGAAGATTAGTCTTAGGCCATGGTGGTCTGATAGGATACATGGGACAATTTCAATATTTTTGTATCTGTTGAGGCCTGTTTTGTGACCAATTATATGGTCAATTTTGGAGAAGGTTCCGTGAGGTGCTGAGAAGAAGGTATATCCTTTTGTTTTAGGATAAAATGTTCTGTAGATATCTGTCAGGTCCATTTGTTTCATAACTTCTGTTAGTTTCACTGTGTCCCTGTTTAGTTTCTGTTTCCACGATCTGTCCATTGATGAAAGTGGTGTGTTGAAGTCTCCCACTATTATTGTGTAAGGTGCAATGTGTGCTTTGAGCTTTACTAAAGTGTCTTTAATGAATGTGGCTGTCCTTGTATTTGGAGCATAGATATTCAGAATTGAGAGTTCCTCTTGGAGGATTTTACCTTTGATGAGTATGAAGTGTCCCTCCTTGTCCTTTTTCATAACTTTGGGTTGGAAGTCGATTTTATCCGATATTAAAATGGCTACTCCAGCTTGTTTCTTCAGTCCATTTGCTTGGAAAATTGTTTTCCAGCCTTTCACTCTGAGGTAGTGTCTGTCTTTTTCCCTGAGATGGGTTTCCTGTAAGCAGCAGAATGTTGGGTCCTGTTTGTGTAGCCAGTCTGTTAGTCTATGTCTTTTTATTGAGGAATTGAGTCCATTGATATTAAGAGATATTAAGGAAAAGTAATTGTTGCTTCCTTTTATTTTTGTTGTTAGAGTTGGCATTCTGTTCTTGTTGCTGTCTTCTTTTTGGTTTGTTGAATGATTACTTTCTTGCTTGTTCTAGGGCGTGATTTCCGTCCTTGTATTGCTTCTTTTCTGTTATTATCCTTTGAAGGGCTGGATTCGTGGAAAGATATTGTGTGAATTTGTTTTTGTCGTGGAATACTTTGGTTTCTCCATCTATGGTAATTGAGAGTTTGGCTGGGTATAGTAGCCTGGGCTGGCATTTGTGTTCTCTTAGTGTCTGTATAACATCTGTCCAGGCTCTTCTGGATTTCATAGTCTCTGGTGAAAAGTCTGGTGTAATTCTGATAGGCCTTCCTTTATATGTTACTTGACCTTTCTCCCTTACTGCTTTTAATATTCTATCTTTATTTAGTGCATTTGTTGTTCTGATTATTATATGTCGGGAGGAATTTCTTTTCTGGTCCAGTCTATTTGGAGTTCTGTAGGCTTCTTGTATGATCATGGGCATCTCTTTCTTTATGTTTGTGAAGTTTTCTTCTATTATTTTGTTGAAGATATTAGCTGGCCCTTTAAGTTGAAAATCTTCATTCTCATCAATTCCTATTATCCGTAGGTTTGGTCTTCTCATTGTGTCCTGGATTTCCTGGATGTTTTGAGTTAGGATCCTTTTGCATTTTGTATTTTCTTTGACTGTTGTGTCGATGTTCTCTATGGAATCTTCTGCACCTGAGATTCTCTCTTCCATTTCTTGTATTCTGTTGCATCTATGGTTCCAGATCTCTTTCCTAGGGTTTCTATCTCCAGTGTTGCCTCGCTTTGGGTTTTCTTTATTGTTTCTACTTCCCTTTTTAGTTCTAGTATGGTTTTGTTCATTTCCATTACCTGTTTGGATGTGTTTTTTTGTTTTTCTTTAATGACTTCTACCTGTTTGGCTGTGTTTTCCTGCTTTTCTTTAAGGGCCTGTAACTCCTTAGCAGTGCTCTCCTGTAATTCTTTAAGTGACTTATGAAAGTCCTTCTTGATGTCCTCTATCATCATCATGAGAAATGTTTTTAAATCTGTGTCTAGATTTTCAGTTGTGTTGGGGTGCCCAGGACTAGGTGGGGTGGGAGTACTGCGTTCTGATGATGGTGAGTGGTCTTGATTTCTGTTAGTAGGATTCTTAAGTTTGCCTTTCGCCATCTGGTAATCTCTGAAGCTAGCTGTTTTAGTTGTCACTGTTAAGAGCTTGTTCTTCAGGTGACTCTGTTAGCCTCTATAAGCAGACCTGGAGGGTAGCACTCTCCTTAGTTTCAGTGGGCAGAGTATTCTCTGCAGGCAAGCTCTCTTCTTGCAGGGAAGGTACCCAGATATCTGGTGTTCGAACCAGACTCCTCAGGTTCCGCGTGATTGGATTGGGGCAGGCGCTATGTTCCACTCACCAGAGGTCTTAGGATCCCGTGGGGAGTCCTGTGTGGGCCCTTGCGGGTGTTGGGCGAGACTCCTCTGGCAAGGTAGCCCGGGGCTCGAGTGGAGTGGAAGGGGCTTGTGCCCCAGGTCAGGCCCGGGTAGCCTGCTTCCCTATGTACCGCAGGTCGGATCTTTGTCTCTATAACTCCTCCCATTAGTATTTTGTTTCCCTTCTAAGGAGCAAAGCAGCCAAACTTTGGTCTTCCTTCTTCCTGAGTTTCATATGTTTTGCAAATTGTATCTTGGGTATTCTGAACTTCTGGGCTAATATCTACTTATCAGTTAGTGCATATCATGTGTGGTCTTTTTGATTGGGTAACCACACTTAGGAGGGTATCCTCAAGATCCATCCATTTGTCTGAGAATTTCATGAATCCGTTGTTTTTAATAGCTGAGTAGTACTCCATTGTGTAAATGTACCTCATTTTCTGTATCCATTCCTCTGCTGAGGGACATCTGGGTTCTTTTCAGCTTCTGGTTATTATGGATTAGGCTGCTATGAACATAGTGGAACATGTGTCCTTATTACAAGTTGGAGCATCTTTTGGGTATATGCGCAGAAGTGCTTTGTTGGATCTTCCTGTAATACTATGCCCACTTTTCTGAGGTCCCAACAAACTGATTTCCAGAGTGGATGTACCAGTTTGCAATCCCACCAGCAATGGAGGAGTGTTTCTCTTTCTCCACATCTTTGCCAACATCTGCTGTTTCCTCTATATTTTGTTGTTAGAGTTGGAATTCTGTTCATGCGGGGCTATCTTCTTTTTTTTTTTTTTTTTGGTTTCGGTTTTTCGAGACAGGGTTTCTCTGTGTATCCCTGGCTGTCCTGGAACTCACTTTGTAGACCAGGCTGGCCTCAAACTCAGAAATCCGCCTGCCTCTGCCTCCCAAGTGCTCGGATTACAGGCATGCGCCACCCTGCCCAGCCGGCTATCTTCTTTTAGTTTCGTTGAAAGATTACTTTCTTACTTTTTCTAGAGCATAGTTTTCCTTCTTGTGTTGGAGCTTTCCTTTAATACCCTTTGAAGAACTGGATTTGTGGAAAGATCTTGGTTTTGCCATGGAATGCCTTGGATTCTCCATGGTAATTGAGAGTTTTGCTGGGTATCATAGCCTGGGCTGGCAATGGTGTTCTATAAGTGTCTGTATAACATTTGTCCAGGATATTCTGGCTTTCCTTGTCTCTGGTGAGAAGTCTGGTGTAACTCTGATAGGAATTCTTTATATGTTACTTGACCTTTTTCCCTTACTGCTTTAATATGCTTTCTTTGTTTTGTGAATTTGGTGTTTTGTTTCTCTCTTCAGCATTGCTCACAACATGGAGTTGATGTTTGCACTTAAATACACAGAATTTCCTGTAAAGGAACATAAGAAGAAGAATTCAGCATTGTTGTAAGGAGTGTTACATTGTGGACAATTATTCTTGTGAACCCTAGCACAGATGAACTACATAAATAATAATCTAAAAACTACTGGCTTAGATTCTCAAGTTTCACCAAGACTCTAATAAAATAGAAATGACTGAAGAAAATAATATGAGTTGAATAAACTACTGATAATTTATCTAAAAATAATCATAGTGTGGATCAATATCAGTTTGTCAGTTGGCTTAAATGAGTGACTTAAATGTTAATCTTCAAATAGGATATGTAA
Source organism: Mus musculus (assembly GCF_000001635.26). NCBI lineage: Eukaryota > Metazoa > Chordata > Mammalia > Rodentia > Muridae > Mus > Mus musculus. Next base: position 37,625,469 of record NC_000070.6, read on the forward strand.
TCACCCTGTGCAATCCACCATTTCTTAAAGTAATAAATAGAATTTTGGTGTCAAAGAGAACACTTACATATGATTATTTCATAAAATGAAATGCCAACTATAAAGGCTTAAATTTATTGTATCACTAGAAAATAATGTTTAAGAAATTAGTTTTAAAAGTGTTTAAGAAATTCAGATGCTTGCATCTAACCATCAGACTGAGCAAGGAGTTTCCTATGGAGGAGTTAGGGGGAGCACTGAAGGAGCTAAAAAGTTGGCAACCCCATAGGAAGAACAACACTGTCAACCAAACAGACACCCTTGAGCTCTAGGGACTAAACCACTAACCAAAGAATACACATGGAGGGACCCATAGCTCTAGCTTCATATATAGCAGAGGATGGCCTTATCTGGCATCAGTGAGAGGAGAGGCCCTAGGTCTTGTGACCATCATAGGGGAATGCAAGGATGGTGAGCTGAGAGTGGTTAGTGGGTTGGGGAGCACTTTCATAGAAGCAGGGAGGAGGGGGATGGGATTGGGAGTTTTTGGAGGGGAAATTGAGAATGGGGATAACGTTTGAAAAGTGAATAAAATAACCAATAAAAATTTTTAAAAGAAGAAATGTGAAAATTATGTTTTTTTAATGAAATGGAATACATATCCCACAAATAATTGTTTCTATAATTTGTTTAAACTGGCATTCAAAAATGTTAACTTTAGACCAAAATTGTAAAATCTGAAGATCTGTTTCAGATTCAGTGGTAATTTTTCTAGATTAAAAATGAACATTTATTCTATAGTAAATAAACTAGAATTTCAACCTGGACATTATTGCTCCGTCTTAACTTACTTATAAGGCACTTGTCAAAATATACAAAGGGAAAAAAGCAAGATATTGAGTAGTATAAAAGCTGTCTTCAGTAGCCCTTTCACAGCAGAAGAACACAGGAATTTTACATGACTTCTCTTGTTTAACTGTTTGACAAATTGTTTCAACCTATGATTTATAAGACAGATGCATATATTTTGTGTACAAAAATGTATTTTATCCTCAGAACTAAAACATAACAAAAATAAACCTAAAGCACTCATTTTCTTTCACTGTTTTTAGGTAGTATTTATACAGTTATGATTGTAAACTAGTAGCTTATTTGGTGAATAACTATTTCCTATATCAGTTTTCTTGGTGAGTGTATTATAGGATCTACTTAGAATAATATTTGAGATATTGGATAATGATGTGGCATAGAAATTCCATGCTGATGATGGTGAACAGATTTCTATGGTTGAGATGCAGATAGCATCACTAATATTTTGTACTGGGCTTCGAATGTTTTCAGGGGTGCCATATGTTCCTCCAGACAGTGCTTTAGATGTTCTCCAGTGCTTCCATATGCAGTTAATTTCACTAAATTGTGAGTAACAAAGCAAGGAAAAGGTCAGTTTGTTCAGGAAGACTTTATAGAATAGAATCTCTTATTGATTCTCCAGAAATTGTCACACCTAATTAGATATTTGAGGAAGGCTGAATTTTGTACTTCAGAAGAGAATGTACTTTGGCAGGATTTCCTTAAAATTGATACCAAAACGAAAATAACTTGAATGCATACACAAGGAAGTATAACACATGAAGGAAAGAAAATACTCCAGTATAATGGTAAATTGCCAAGAATATTGTGGAATTTGGTATAAACTCCATCTGGGCATTTGTAAAGACATATCCTCATAGAAAGTTCCCTCCATGTAACAGATGCTGGTGTTTTGAACTAAAAGTGTCCATTTACCTACAACTAATAGTCTGGTCCTGGTGAATGCCACACCACTTCTGTACATTGTCTTTGCCAGATTAAACTAGAGTTTTAAAATTGAGCACAGAGAGATGCATGGAGCATATATTTCAAAAATTAGCATCAAAGTCACTCTAACTACCATGAATCCTAGTAAAACTAGAACAACTGAAGTGTATCAAGTGAGCTGAGTGAAGGCATGTAAAGTAGGCAGTAGAGGAGTTATTTAAAGAGTTTCTGATACCCAAATAACACCGTGAGAGAGTGAGCCTCCCAGGAGTGCAGACAAGCCTGTGAGCACACATAAAACCATGACTGCTGTTCAAAGCAACATGTTGAAAACCTCAGGACACAGGAAGCTTCCTGGGACAGGAGCCTTCCAGTTCCATCTGCACCCAGAGTTGATCCTGTACCACAGATCTACATAAACAAATACCACCAGCAGAGTGTTGGTTCCCCAGATGTGCCTACAAACCTGTGAACACAGGTAAGACCACCATTTCTCTTCAAATTCCTGGCCCAAGAAGGATCATCCCAGAACCATCAGGATACAGAAACCAAGGATAATCTGGGTACAAGATCTTGCTGATTTCAGTCTGCACCCCAGAGCTGGCCCTGTACCACAGCTATCGATACTCAATTTCCTCCCTAAGGAAACTGGTCTCCCAGGAGTACTGATACACAGACTTGCAGGACCAACAAGCCACAGCCAGAGACAGCAAGACCAGCTAACACCAGAGATAACCAGAAAGCAAGAGGTAAGCATAAGAATATAAGCAATAGAAATTTCTTCAAGGATTTTTGGCATCATCACAACGAGCCCTGGTTATCCCAACACACCAGAAAAGCAAGACTCTGATTTAAAATCACATCTCATATGATGATAGAGAACTTTAAGAAGGATAGAAATAACTCCCATAAAGAAATACAAGAGAACACAGGTAAACAGGTAGAAGACCTTAAAAAGGAAAAACAAAAATCCCTTAAAGAATTACAGGAAAACACAACCAAACAGGAGAGGAACTGAAAAACAAACAAACAAACATCCAGGATCTAAAAATGGAAAAAGAGCCAATAAATAAATCACAAAGGGAGACAACCCTGGATTTAGAAAACTTAGAAAAGAGATGAGGAGTCATAGATGCAAGCATCGCAAAGAGAATACAAGAGGTAGAAGGAAAAATCTTAGGGGCAGAAGATACCATAGAAAACATTGACAATACAGTAAAAGAAACTGCAAAATGCAAAACCCTCCTAACCAAAACATCCAGGAAATCCAAGACACAATGACAAGAGCAAACCTAAGGATAATAGGTATAGAGTGAAGATTTTGAAGTTAAAGGGCCAGTAAATATCTTCAACAAAATTATAGAAAAAAACACTTCCCTAACCTAGAGAAAGAGATGCTCATAAATATACAAGAAGCCTGTAGAACTCCAAATAGATTGGCCCAGAAAAGAAATTCCTCCTGTCACATAATAATCAAAACACCAAATTCATTAAATGAAGAAAGGATATTAAAAGCAATAAGAGAAAAACGTCAAGTAACAATTAAAGGCAGACCTATCAGAATTACACAAGACTTCTTACCAGAGACTATGAAACCTAGAAGATCCTGGGAAGATCTCATACAAACCCTAAGAGAACACAAATGCTGGCCCACACTACTATACCCAGCAAAACTCTCAATTACCATAGATGGAGAAACCAAGATATTTCATGACAAAAACAAATTTACACAAGATCTTTCCACAAATCCAGCCCTACAAAGGATATTAGATGGAAAACGCCAAAACAAGGAGGGAAACTACACCCTAGATAAACCAAGAAAATAATCTTTCAACAAACCCCAAATAAGATAACCACACAAACATAAAAATAACATCAAAATATCAGGAAGCAACAGTCACTATTTTTTTCTATCTCTTAAAAAAATCAATGGATTCACTTCCTCAATAAAAGGACATATACTAAAAGATTGGATATGTAAGTAGGACCCAACATTTTGCTCCATACTGGAAATGAACTTCAGTGTCAAATACAAACACTACCTCAGTAAAGGGCTGGAAAACAATTTTCCAAGCAAATGGTCACAAGAAAGCAGCTGGAGTAGCCATTCTAATACCAGATAAAATTGAATTTCAACCAAAAGTCATCGAAAAAGATAAGAATGTGTGAGTCAAAAATGGGGTCCCAAGGCCACTTAGTGCTAGGGCTACTGGGTGAGGCAGGATGTGAGAAATTTTAACTGTGCCAGTGACCTGCAGCCACAGCTGGCAGGCATCTGACTGTGGAAAGCCACAGGACCCTGCTCCATGGATAGGAAAGGCACAGTCTGAGGTTCCCTTGGACCTGACCTGGTCAAGCTCAGACTCTTGGGCACCATATACACCACTGGGTACCATAGAAGAGCCAGTTCTGGGGTTACTATGCCTCGTAGAGGCCAGGGATGTAAGGTTCTCAGTCTTGGACACCTCAGATGTCTGTGGATGTCTCCAAAGAGCTGAGAACTGATGGGGAGGGGTGCGGTGCTCAGGGAAAAAGGGCAGGAGGAGGGTTCTGGCTGGGTCATGCACTGAGGAAAGTCCTAGATTAGCTCAGGGCGCGTGCTCAAAGGCGTGTTGGCTTTGGTTGGTTGTCAGCCATGGATGGAGTGTAGGGAGCCCTCTTGGGGAGAGGTTAAGGGAAGACCTGCTCCATTGCTCCAGCATGGCATATCCCAATGAGAATAAACAGTCCATAATTTTAAGGTGTTTATTGTAGAAAGGCAGAGAGAGAGAGAGAGAGAGAGAGAGAGAGAGAGAGAGAGAGAGAGAGAGAGGGAGAGAGAGAGAGAGGGAGGGAGAGAGACAGAGAGAGACAGAGAGACAGACAGAGAGACAGAGACAGAGACAGAGACAGAGAGAAGGGAAGTAGAGGCCAGTCGTGGACACATGGAGTGGAGAGAGAAGGGAAGACAGAGAAAGGGGGAGCAAGGGTAAGCACAAGAAAATAAGAGGTTAGAGAGTGGGGAGGGGGCAAACAGCTCCTTTTATAATGAGCTGGGCCATCCTGGCTATTGCCAGGTAACTGTGGGGGTGGATTCCAGACATAATACCAGGAGCTTAGGGCATTGCCTATGTGACTGATGGCCACAAATGTCTCTGCATGGAGGCTGTGGGAGGTTGTAGCTGTAACAGGAGCCAGGGTCCCAGGAGGCATGGCATTCCCATGCAGGCAGAAGTCAGATCACTGGGGTTCAAGGCCTGTGTTTGAATAGGAAACAGGCTGTATGTGCTCAGCTCACCACCCCACAAGGAAGGCCAGTTTATACCCATCAAAGGAAAAAAATCCTCCAAGAGGAACTCTCAATTCTGAACATCTATGCTACAAATGCAGGGGCATCCACATTCATAAAAGAAACTTTACTAAAGTGATAATTATACAATGCACCTCAAACAATATTTGTTGGGGACTTCAACACTCCATGCTCCTCAATGGACAGATCAGTGAAACCAAACTAAACAGAGACACAGTGAAACTAACAGAAGTTATGGACCAAATAGATATAAGAGTTATTAACAGAATATTTCATCCTAAATCAAAAGAATATACCTTCCTCTCAGCAACTCATGGTACCTTTTTTAAAATTAACCATTAAATCCATCACAAAACAGACCTCAGCAGATACAGGAAGATTGAAATGCATGCATCCAATCAGATCACCATGGACCAAGGCTGGTCTTCAGTAACAACAAAAACAGCAAAAAGCCCACATATGCATGAAGTTGATCAATGCTATACTCAATGATAACTTGGTCAAGAAAGAAATAAAGAAAGAAATTAAAGACTTTTTTAGAATTTAATGAAAATCTAGCCACAACATGCCCAAAATTATCAGACACAATGAAGCAGTCCTAAGAGGAAATCTCATACCTCTGAGTGCATCCAAAATCAAACTGGAGAAAGTATACACTAGCTGCTTAACAGCACATCTGATGGCTTTAGAACAAAAAGAAGCCAATACACCCAACAGGAGTAGACAGCAGAAAATAATCAAACTTAGGGATGAAATCAATCAAGTAGGAACAAAAAGAACTTTACAAAGAATTTTAAAAAATAAAACAAAAACAAAAACAAACAAACAAACAAAAACACAGGAGCTATTTTTTTTTTGAGAAAGTCAACAAGATAGATAAAGCTTAGCCAGACAAACCAGAGGGCACAGTGACAGTATTCAAATAAAATTAAAAATGAAAAAAGGATATATAACAACAGGAACTGAGGAAATTAAAAAAAATCATCAGATCCTACTATAAAAGACTGGAAAATATGGATGAAATGCACAATTTTCAAGACATATATCACATACCAAAGTTAAATCTGGATCAGATAAACCATCTCAGCTGTCCCATAAGCCCTAAAGAAATAGAAGCATTCACTAAAAGTCTCCAACTAAAAAAAGCCCAGGATCAGATGGGTTTAGTGCAGAATTCTATCAGACCTTCAAAGAAGACCTATTGCTAATACTCTTCAAACTGTTCCACAAAATAGAAACAGAAGGAACACTATCAAATTCCTTCTATGAAATCTCAGTTATGCCAATACCAAAACCACACAAAGACCAAACAAAGAAAGAGAACTTCAGACCAATTTCCCTTATGAATATCGATGCAAAAATACTCAATGAAATTTGTGTCAACAAAAACCAAGAAAAAAATCAAAATGGTCATTCACCAGGATCAAGTAGGCTTCATCTCAGGGATTCAGGGGTGTTTCAGTATATGGATATCCATCAATCCACTACATGAAGAAACTCAAAGGAAAAAAAAAAACACAAACACATGATCATTTCATTAAATGATGAAAAAGCATTTGACAAAATTCAACATCCCATCATGTTAAAATCTTGGAAAGATGAGGATTTCATGTCCCATAGCTAAAAATAATAAAAGCAATATACATCAAACCAGTAGCCAACATCAAACTTAATGGAGAGAAACTTGAAGAAATTCCACTAAAATCAGGGATTAGACAAGGCTGCCTCTCTCTATCTATACAAAATAGTACTTGAAATTCTATCTACAGCAATTAGACCACAAAAGGAGATCAAAGGGATACAAATTGGAAAGGAAGAAGACAAATTATCACTATTTGCAGATGATATGATAGCATACTTAAGTGACCCCAAAAACTCCACCAGAGAATTCCTACAGCAGATACACAACTTCAGCAAAGTAGCCAGATATAAAATTAACTCACACAAATCAGTATTCTTCCTTTACTAAAAGGATAAACAGGCTGAGAAAGAAATTAGGGAAGTGACACCTTTGCAATAATCACAAACAATATCAAATATCTTGGTATGGTACTAACCAAACAAGTGAAAGATCTATATGACAAGAATTTCAAGTCTCTTTTTTTCCCATATTTTTTAATTGGGTATTTATTTCAATTACATTGCCAATGCTATCCCAAAAGTCCCCCACACGCTCCCCCACCCACTCTCCTACCCACCCACTCCCACTTCTTGGTCCTGGTGTTCCCCTGTATTGAGGCATATAAAGTTGGCACGACCAATAGGCCTCCCTTTCCACTGATGGCCCACTAGGCCATCTTCTGATTCATATGCAGCTAGAGACACGAGCTCCATGGGGGTATTGGTTAGTTCATATTGTTGTTTCACCTATAGGATTGCAGATCACTACAGCTCCTTGAGTAATTTCCCTAGCTCCTCCATTGGGGGCCCTGTGATCCATCCAATAGCTGACTGTGAGCATCCACTTCTGTGTTTGCCAGGCCCTGGCATAGTCTCACATGAGACAGCCATATCTGGGTCCTTTTAGCAAAATCTTGCTAGTGTATGCAATGGTGTCAGCGTTTGGAAGCTGATTATGGGATGGATCCCCGGATATGACAGTTTCTAGATGGTCCATCTTTTTGTCTCAGCTCTAAACATTGTCTCTGTAACTCCTTCCATGGGTGTTTTGTTCCCAAATCTAAGAAGGGGCAAAGTGTCCACACTTTGGTCTTCGTTCTTCTTGAGTTTCATGTGTTTAGCAAATTGTATCTTATATCTTGGGTATTCTAAATTTCTGGGCTAATATCCACTTATCCGTGAGTACATATTTTGCCAGTTCTTTTGTGATTGGGTTACCTCACTCAGGATGATGTCCTCCAGGTCCATTCATTTGCCTAGGAATTTCATAAATTCATTCTTTTTAATAGCTGAGTAGTACTCCATTGTGTAAATGTACCTCATTTTCTGTATCCATTCCTCTGCTGAGGGACATCTGGGTTCTTTCCAGCTTCTGGCTATTATAAATAAGGCTGCTATGAACATAGTGAAACATGTGTCCTTATTACAAGTTGAAGCATCTTTTGGGTATATGCCCAGGAATGGTATGCTGGATCTTCCTGGAATATTATGTCTAATTTTCTGAGGTCCCAACAAACTGATTTCCAGAGTGGATGTACCAGCTTGTAATCCCACCAGCAATGAAGGTGTGTTTCTCTTTCCCCACATCTTTGCCAACATCTGCTGTTTCCTCTATATTTTGTTGTTAGAGTTGGAATTCTGTTCATGTGGCTATCTTCTTTAGACTTTGTTGAAAGATTACTTTCTTGCTTTTTCTAGAGCATAGTTTCCCTCCTTTTGTTGGAGCTCTCCTTTAATACCCTTTGAAGAACTGGATTTTTGGAAAGATATTGTGTAATGACAATCTTGCCAAAAGCAATATACAGATACTATGCAGTCTCCATCAAAATACCAACCTAATTCTTCATATAATTACAAAGTGTAATTCTCAAATTCATCTGGAATAAAACAAAAACAAAAACAAAAAACAAAAAAACAAAAAGAAACAAAAAACAAAAAGAAAAAAAGAAAGAAACAGGATAGCAAAAACTATTTTCAACAATAAAAGAACTTCTGAGGGAATTAGTATCCCTGAACTCAAGCTGTACCTCAGAGTAATAGTAATATAAACTGCACGGTATTGGCTCAGTGACATGCAGGTACATCAATGATTGAAGACCAAGAAAGGAACTCACACACCAATGGTCAATTGATCTTTGACAAAGGAGCTAAAACCATCAAGTGAAAAAAGACAGCATTTTAAACAAATGGTGCTGGTCCAACTGTTGGCTAACCTGTAGAAGACTGCAAATCAGTCCATTTTTATCTTCCTGTACAAAGCTCAAGTCCAGGTGGATCAAGGATCTCCACATAAAACCTGATACACTGAAACTAATAGAAAAGAAAGTGGAGAAGAGACTTGAGCACATGGTCACAGGGGAAATTTTCCTGAACAGAACACTAATAGCATATGCTCTAAGATCAAGAATTGACAAATGGGACCTCATAAAATTGCAAAGCTTCTGTAAGGCAAAGGACACTGACAATAGGACAAAACAGCAAACAACTGGTTGGAAAAAGATCTTTACCAATTCTACATCCTATAGAAGGCTAATATCCAATATTTACTAAGAACTCAAGAAGTTAGACTCAAGAGAACCAAATAACCCTCTTAAAAAGTAGGTCTTGCAAACTTTATATGCCTCAGTACAGGGGAACGCCAGGGCCAAGAAGTGGGAGTGGGTGGGTAGAGGGGTTGGGGGAAGGGTATGGGGGACTTTTGAGATATCATTGGTAATGTAAATGAGGAAAATACCTAATTAAAAAAACTGGGTACAAGGCTAAACAAAGAAATCTCAACAGAGGAATACTGAGTGGCTGAGAAGCACCTAAAGAGATGTCCAACATTCTTAGTCATCAGGCAAATGCAAATAAAAACTACCCTGAGATTCCCCCTTATACCAGTCATAATGGCTAAGATCAAATCTCACGTGATATCATATTCTGGTGAGGATGTGGAGAAAGAGGAACACTTACATTTTTGGTTGATTTTCAAGCTTGTATAATCACTCTGAAAATCAGTCTGGTGGTTCCTCAGTACATTTGATACAGCACTACCAGAGGACCCTGCTATATCACTCTTGGCCATATACCCAGAAGGTGCTCCAACATGTAATAAGGACACATGCTCCACTATGATCACCACAGCCTTATTTATAATACCTAGTACCTGGAAAAACCCAGGTGTCCCCTAACAGAGGAATGGATACAGATAATATGGTACCTTTACACAATGAAGAACTACTTGGCTACTAAAACAATCAATTCATTAAATTCTTAGGCTAATGGATGGAAGTAGAAAATAACATCCTGAGTGAGGTAACCCAATAACAAAAGAACACAAAAGGTATACACTCACTGATAACTGGGTATTATCCCTGAAGTTCGGAATACCCAAGATACAATTCACAAGACCAAATAAATCTCAAGAAGAAGGAAGACCAAAGAATAGATAATTTGGCCCTTCTTAGAAGGGAGAACAAAATACCAATTGGAGGAGATACAGAGACAGAGTGTGGAGCAGAGATTGAAGGAAAGACCATTCAGAGACTGTCCCATCTGGGTATCCATCCCATATACAATCACCAAACCCAGACACTATTGTAGATGCCAACAAGTGCTTGTTGTCAGAAGCCTGGTATATCTGTCTCCTGAGAGGCTCTGTCAGTGCCTGACAAAAATAGAGGTTGATGCTTTTAGTCAAACATTGGACTGAACACAAGGTTCCCAATGGAGGAGCTACAGAAATGTCTTATGGAGCTGAGGGAATTTGCAGCTCCATAGGAGGAACAACAGTATGAAGTATCCAGCACCCCCAGAGCTCCCAGGGACCAAACCACCAACCAAAGTGTCCACATTGAGGGACCTATGGCTCTAGCCGCATATGTAGCAGAGGATGGCCTTGTTGCACATCAATGGAAGGAGAGCCCTTTAGTTCTGAGAAGGCACGATGCCCTAGTGTAGGGGAATGCCAGGATAGGAAAGCTGAAGTGTGTGGGTTGGTGAGCAGGGGGAGGGGGAATGGGATATGGGGTTTCAGAGGGGAAACCAGAAAGTAAATGTAAATAAAGAAAATGTAAATAAAGAAAATATCTAATAAAAAAGGGCATGAAAAAAATCAATAAAGACTTTCTAAGTGTGGACCTGTAGTTTGAAGGAGCAACCCTGTCTAACACTCATCTCTAGCAACAAAATAAAGTCAGTTTTAACAGAACTTCAAACCTGTTAACTAATTTTTAAAAAATGCATATAAAATCAGATTGTTGCCTGCTATAAACAAAGACACTGTTCTATGATTTAAGGCAGCATTTCCCATTTTAAACACATTGAAGATGCGTTGGAAAATATTCTAATGTTGCAAAATTTCATTGGCTTCACCAATAAACAATGCCAATTTATTATGGGAATAACCACACTAGATGAAACTTTTTTAATTATTGCCCATTTTAAAATTATTTTGGCATTCATATTTAACCTTAAAACTCAAAATTTGAAAATATAAATAAATAAATAAATAAATAAATAAAAACTTGAAAATACTTAGCTAATCTTATTAAGATCAGCCATCATTAAGTCATCAAGATATAGAATTTTGAAAAATAACGAATAATGAAATACAAAACTAATAATTTAATGGGATAGGTAGAAACATGCTATATTTATAAATGTTGGTGATAAAAATATGAATACTTAGTAACTACAATTGCACTGACATTATTTATAATTAGGAATTTTATTAATTAAAAATTGAATTATAACTTTATTAAAGAAATTATCAGTTATTTTGTACAGTGAAATGGAAAGGAAATTAGCTAAATATCAACAGAAAAAATTGAAGATGAGCATAATTCCTTCCCTCAGAGCTAAGAGATCCCAGGGAAGAAGATGAGGAAAGAGTGTAAGATCCAGAGGGGATGGAGGACACCAAAAATATAAGGGCATCTATGATATCATGAGCAAAGCTCATATGAACTCTTGGAGAATGAAACAGCATCCACTAAGCCTATAGTGGCCTGCTCTAGGTCTTCTGTGCATTCGTTTTCACTAATTACTTGGTGTTACCATGGGATTTGTGAGTGCGCAAATAAGGGAATCTCTGATTCTTGTGCCATCTCTTAAGCTCTTTTTCTTGTTTGTTTGTCCTGTCCATTTCCAAATGTGATTGTTTTCTTTTATCTAATTATGTTTTATTATTATCTCTTAGAACTCCCTTTGTAAGGAGAGAAAAAGGAAGTGGATTCAGAGATGACAGGAGTTTGGTACTAACTGAAAAGAGGGGTCTATACTTATAGACAGTAAATCAGATATATTATGTGAGAAAAGAAGCTATTTTCAACAACAACAAAAATAAAAACCATTAACATGCAACATAAAGAATACAGCCAAACAGTTTTGGTATGTGTGTGTGTTTGTGTGTGTGTGTGTGTGTGTGTGTGTGTGTGTGTATGTGTTTGGTGTATGTGTGTCATTTTCTTCCCCCTTCTAAGTGGTATTGAGGCCTCCTTACTGGGGCCTTCCTTCTTGTTACACTTCTTAAGTTCTGTGGGTTGTATCCTAGGCATTCTGTACCTTTTGGCTAATATCCACTTATTGGTGAGTTCATACCATGCATGTCCTTTTCGGTCTGAGTTACTTCACTCAGGATGATATTTTCTAATTCCATCCACTTGACTGCAGAAATTCATAGTGTTGCCATTTTTAATAACAGAATAGAATTCAACTGTGTAAACCACATTTTCTGTAATGAGTCTTTGGGTGACAAGCATCTGGTTTATTTCCAGCTTCTGGATATTACAAATCAGGCTGCTATGATGTTTTGGTGTGTGTGTGTGTGTGTGTGTGTGTGTATGTTTCTATTGCTCTTTTGTTTTATTTTTCTTTTTTTTTTGTTTTGTTTTGTTCTGACTGTTTTATTTTATATTTATTTATTTGTATATCAGACTTTTTGTTTTCTAAAAAGGAGTGAAAGTAGGGATTAGGATACTTCTCGTCATGGAAACAAACTGGGAGGAGATGTGGTAAGAGAAACTTAGATTAGAATATTTTCTATATGAAATAAATTGATTTCACTAAATAATGAACATAGATAAAGGAGTGGATAGATAGTTCAGCTTCTAAGAATACATGCTGCTTATTCAGAGCATGCACGTTCTACTACTCATAATAGACAGCCTGCAACCACCTGTAATTCATGCTCTAGAATATTGATGTCATCTAAACACAACGAACCCTTATACTCCTGTCCTCATACACACACACACACACACACACACACACACACACACACACACACACACCATAAATTCAGGCAACAGTTTAGTACTTTGGAATACCCTTCTCATTAATAAAATCTTGCCTAGTCCATGATTATAATAAATTGAGGAGATTGAAATTTTAATAACAAACTCAAAAAGATTGGAGCCTATATTTATTTAATTATTATACATTTCCTGATGAAGTTTATAAAGTCCTTTGTAGTAAGAGGAAGGTGCTTATGAGAATGTGAAAATGTGGCTCTTAGACTTTTGAAGTTGTTCTGCAGAAATAAAATTTGAAAGATTTTGGTGGGGGTTGGGAGGTTCTAGAAAAGCAGATTCCATTGAGAAATTCTGGAAAAAAAGATCAGAAGACAGAATATTAATAGAAATACCAAGAATGAAGATTTTACTCAAGATTTCAGATGTGACAGAGGAGACTAAAGGAAGTAAATTAGGTAGACAATACACATGTCATACACCAGTGAAATATATAGTTATGCTTTACACATATTATCAAGTTTTGGATGAGACTGAATTCAGAAACAATGGACTAACAATCAGAGAAGAAAACTTTTAAGTCATTATGGCATGTATACTGTTGGGTGATTTCTGAAGCAAAACATGGAGCAGAAAAATGTGAAAAAATGTGTAGTTTGACAATTAGAGGAACCTGATGGTATTTAAGGTTGCAGGGAAGTTCACATGTTATCATTAAAGATAAAATTGATATAGCTGTCTCTTGTGAGACTATGCAGGGGCCTAACAAACATAGAAGTGGATGCTCACAGTTAGGTATTGGATGGATCACAGGGCCCCCAATGGAGGAACTAGAGAAAGTACCCAAGGAGCTAAAGGAATCTGCAACCCTATAGGTGGAACAAAAATATGAACTAACCAGTACCCTTTGGAGCTTGTGTCTCTACCTGCATATGTATCAGAAGATGGCCTAGTTGGCCATCAGTGGAAAGAGAGGCCCATTGGTCATTCAAACTTTATATGCCTCAGTATAGGGGAATGCCGGGGCCAAGAAGTGGGAGGGGGGTATGGGGGACTTTTGGGATAGCACTGGAAATGTAAATGAAGAAAATACCTAATAAAAAATTAAAAATAAATAAATAAAGATAAAATTGTCACTTTGCACTGAGATATTAGGAGAGAAGCCTTGATGGCAAGACTTCAACTATTGAAGTTTCCAAGTTGTAAACTAAAACCTAAGGAAGACTTTTTTCTCATAAAGAGAATGAATGATTTCAGAAGATCTAATTGGAACCATATGCCTTTCAAAGGTTGTGATATCATAGTCTAATCAGGCTTCTGGGTCTTAAATTGACAGAGGCTCATGTATAAATCCTCATATGATGAAATTGTAATCATTCAGAATTCAAAATTTATGAAGTAATTAATCATTTCTTGAAGGTTCTGCAAAAGAACCTGATGAAAACAAAAAACATACCATAGTTCTCATTTGTGGAGCTCTTGTGAGCTATAGATGATAGCTGTGAGCTCAAGGTCTAAGTTCAGTAGGTACAAGGTCATAAAGAAGGTAGGAATTTAAAAGGTCAGTCATGAAAATGATGGGGAATGGAGGCTGATGGCCCAAGAGAAGATGCAGGGAACCAGGTCATAGGGAAAGCACTGCCCAAGGTCATTGGAGCTCAATTTATGCGTCATGAATGACAAACATGTAGCTGCAGAGTTTGTTAATTTCCCTGCTTTGTTTTGACTTTCCTTGTTATTGTTCCATTACTCTCCATTTTAAGGAAAATGTTTACTCTGTGCCATTGTGCATTAGATGTTTTCAGTTGTAAAGGAGCCCTCTGTTCAGAGTTTGTTTTGAGGCCTACAAGAGACTTTAGCTCTTAGACTAGTAAATAGTGAGTAATGAAACCATAGTACTTTTAAAGCTGAAAGAAATTAACTTTCTATTTTGAGATGGCCGTGAGCCTAAGGAAACCAGTGACAGAATGTTATAGTTTTCTTATAAAATATTCCCAAGACTCATGTTTGAACATTCACTGCACTTGTGGTAGAACTATTATGGATAGTTGTGGTCCTTTTGCAATGTGAGTTATAGATGATGATCCTGGATCATTGTGAATGGAGCTGGATGATATACATACCTCTGGTCCTACTTTAGAGTTCTCTGACCTCCAGTGTATAACATGTAGAAGTGCTGCTGCTGAACATTCCCCCATTGGTGAAGAAGGTACCAAAATTACCATTTCTCACCTGCCTTCCAAATGGATACTAAGCTCTGAAACCAAGTATTTATTCAGCCTTGATTGTTATATTGTTCCAGTCAGCCATTTTGTCACAATGATGCATCAAGTAACTAGGGCATATACAGAAACTGATGACAGGTGAAGGCAGAGGTACAGAATAGACTTCACTCATTCAAGCCGTTAGGGGTCTGTATCTATTTCTGAAAACAAGAGTAACCCATGCAAATGTGCTGAATGCATGCTAAGGAGGAGCAATAGAACCAAAACTTAGCACACAAAATATACCTTTCCAGAGCAGTCCAAGCATAGCAAGTTCTTCTCTTTGCCCAATGATAGCTATTCTTGCATTGTTGTGCCTGATATTAATATGATTTTAGTACTAACAGGCCAGTTTGGTTAGTATAACTCAGCTAAATTATTAATATGAGCATAGAAAGATGTACAATATCTCTTCAGTGAACCCCTCACTCTTTAATAAAGAGAACATGTTTTAAAAGAATCTTCCTAGTTGTTGGTCCCAAAGTTTAGTAAGACATATTATGTAAGAATTATTAGAATATGGTATATTTCTGTTTTTATAGTTTATATTTTATATTACAAATAATATGCATTTAAAAAATATATGCAACGTCTCATTTTTCTCCATCTTAAAGGCTAATGAAGAGCACTGATGTATATCACTATTAAAATTGGACCAGTGTTCTGTTCAGGAAAATTTCCCCTGGGCCCATGTGTTTGAGGTACTTCCCTACTTTCTCTTCTATTAGTTTCAGTGTATCTGGTTTTATGCTGACAGGAGCCTGATATGGCTGTTTCCTGAGAGGCTCTGCCAGTGTCTGAAAAATATAGAGGTGGATGCTCACAGGCAACCATTAGACTGAGCATGGGGTCCTCAGTGGAGGAGTTTGAGAAAGGACTGAAGGAACTGAAGGGATTTGTAATGTATAGAAAGAACAACATCAACCAACCAGCATTTCTAGAGACTAAGCTACAAACCAAAGAGTACACATGGAGGGACCCATGACTACAGATGCTAATGTAGTAGAGGATGGCCTTGTCAGACATCAATGGGAGGAGAGGCCCTTGATCCTGGGAAGACTCTATGCCCCAGTGTAGGGGAATGCAAAGGCAGGGAGGAAAGTGAGTGTGGGTGGGTAGGGTAGCATCCTTATAGAAGCAGGGGAGGGAAACCATACCCTGGAAAATCAGGAAATAATCTCTCAACAAAAGAAGATAGCCGCAAGAACAGAATCTCAACTCTAACAACAAAAATAACAAGATGAAACAATTACTTATCTTTAATATCTCTTAATATCAATTGTATCAAATTCCCAATTTAAAAAAAAAACAGACTAACAGACTGGTTACAAAAATATGACCCAATATTTTTGCTGCATACTGGATACCCAACTCAGTGACAAAGAAGACATTACTTCAGAGTAAAAGAATGGAAAATAATTTTCAAAAAAATAGCCCCAAGAAAGAAGTTGGAGTACACATTCTAATATCGAATTGACTTTCAACCAAAGGTTATCAAAAATCACAAGGAAACACACTTCATATTCATCAAAGGTAAAATCTACCAAGATGAATTCTCAATTCTGAACATCTGTGCTCCAAATGCAAAGGCATCCACATTCATAAAAGTAACTTTACTAAAGCTGAAAGCATACATTACACCACACACAATAATAGTGGGAGACTACAACAATCCCCTCTTATCAATGGACAGATCCTGGAAACAGAAACTAAGCAGAGACACAGTGAAACTAACAGAAGTTATGAAACAAGTAGATTTACCAGATATCCATAAAACATTTTATCCTAAAACAAAAGGACATAACAAAAGGACAATTTTCTCAAAAACTGACCATATACTCAGTCATAAAATAGGCCTCAAGGGATAGAAGAAGATTGAAGTAATCCCATGCATCCTTTCAGATCACCATGGACTAAGGTTGATATTCAATAACAACCTAAATAATAGAAAGCCCACAAACAAGTGGACGCTGAACAATATTCCACTCAATAATTAACTTGGACAAGGAAGAAATAAAGGAATATATTAAAGAATTTTTAGAGTTTAAAGAATATGAATCTACAACATACCCAAACTTATGGTAAAGAATGAAAGCAGTCTTAAGAGGAAAACTCATAGCTCTTAGTGGCTCAAAAAAAAAAAAAAATAATGGAGAGAACATATACTAGCAGCTTGACAGCATAACTGGGAGATCTAGATAAAAAAAAAAAAAAGAAGAAGAAGCAAATTCACCCAAGAGGAACAGACAGCAGGCAATAATCAAACTCAGGGCTGAAATCAACCAAGTAGAAACAAAAAGAGCTATACTATAGAGAATCCACCAAACCAGGAGATGATTTTTTTTTTTTTTTAGAAAATCAACAAAATAGATAAACCCTTAACCAGACTAACTACAGTACACATGGACAGTATCCTAATAAACAAAACCAGAAATGAAAAAGAAAACATAACAACAGAACCTGAGGAAATCCAAACAAATCATCTGATTCTACTACAAAAGCCTATACACAACAAAACTCGAAAATATGGATGAAATGGACATTTTCTAGACAAATACAAGGTACAAAGTTAAATCAGGATCAGATTAATGATCTAAACAGTCCCATATCCCCTAAAGAAATAGAAACAATCATTAATTCTCTCCCAACCAAAAAAGTCCAGAACCAGATGGGTTTAGTGCAGACTTCTATCAAACTGTCAATGAAGACCTAATACCAATACTCCTCAAACTATTCCACAAAACAGAAACAGAATTTACTCTACTGAACTTGTTCTATGAAACCACAATTACTCTGATACCTAAACCACACAAAGACGCAACATAGAAAGAGTACTTCAGGCTAATTTCCCTTATGAATATTGATACAAAAATACACAATAGAATTCTCACAAACCGAATCCAAGAACACATCAAAATGATCATTCAACATGATCAAATAGGCTTCATCCCAGGGATGCAGAGATGGTTCAACATTTTGAAAAACATCAACATAATCCACGATATAAGCAAACTCAAAGAAAAAAAAACATATGATTATCTCATATGATGATGAGAAAACATCAGACAAAAACCAACAACCTTTCATGGTAAAAGTCTTGGAAAAATTAGGAATCTAAGGCCAATACCTAAACATACTAAAAGCAATATGCAGCAAACCAGTAGCCAACATCAAACTAAATGGACAGAAACTTGAAGCAATCCCACTAATATCAGGGACTAGACAAGGCTACCCACACTCTCCCTACCTATTCAATATCGTACTTTAGGTCCTAGCCAGAGCAATTAGACAACAAAAGGATATAAAAGGAATACAAATTGGAAAGGAAGAGGTAGATGATGTGAGAGTATACATAAATGTCCCCAAAAATTACACCAGAGAACACTTAAACCTGGTAAAGAACTTCAGCAAATTAGGTGGATATAAAATCATCTGAAACAAATCAGTTGCACTTCTGTACACAAATGATAAATAAGCTGAGAAGGAAATAAGGAAACAGCACCTTTCACAATAGTCATAAATATTATAAAATACCTTGGTGTGAAATTAAAGAAGGAAGCGAAAGATCTCTATGGTAAGAAGTTCAAGTCTCTGAAGAAAGAAACCAAAGAAGATCTCAGAAGATCATAGGCTCTCCCATGCTCATGGATAGGCAGGATTAATATAGTAAAAATGGCCACCTTGCCAAGTGCAATCTACAGATTCAATGCAATACCCATCAAAATCCCAACTCAATTCTTCTAAGAATTAGAAAGGGCAGTTTGCAAATTCATATGGAACAACAAAAAACCTAGGATAGCAAAACCTCTTCTCAACAATAAGAGAATTTCTGGTTGAATCATCGTCCTTGACCACAAGCTCTACTACAGAGCAATTGTGATAAAAACTGCATTATACTGGTAAAGGACAGACAGTTATATCAATGGATTAGAATTGAAGACCCAGAAATGAACCCACATACCTATGGGTACTTGATCTTTGACAAAGGAGCTAAAACCATCCAGTGGAAAAAAAGGCAGCATTTTCAACAAATGATTTTGGCTCAACTGGAGCTTATCATGTAGAAGAAGGTGAATCAATCCATACTGATCTCCTTGTACAAAGCTCAAGCTTAAGTGGATTAAGGAACTCCACATAAACCCAGAGTCACTGAAACTTGTAGAAGAGAAAGTGGGGGAGAGCCTCGAACATATGGGCACAGGGGCAAAATTCCTGAACAGTACATCAATGGCTTGTGCTATAAGATCAAGAATTGAAAATGGTACCTCATAAAATTGCAAAGATTCTGTAAGGCAAAAGACACTGTCAATAAGACAAAAAGGCCACCAACCGATTGGGAAAGGATCTTTACCAATCCTAAATCAGATAGGGGACTAATATCCAATATACACAAAGAACTCTAAGAAGTTAGACTCCAGAGAAATAACCCTATTAAAAAATGGGTACAGAGTTAAACAAAGAATTCTCAGTGGAGGAATACCGAATCGCTGTGATGCACCTAAGAAAATGTTCTCAGTCCTTAGTCATCAAGGAAATGCAAATCAAAATAACCCTGAGGTTCTACCTCATACCAGTCAGAATTCCTAAGGTCATAAACTCAGGTGACAGCACATGCTGGGAAGGATGTGGAGAAAGAGGAACACTACTCCATCACTGGAGGGATTGCAAAGTGCTACAACCATTGTGGAAATCAGTCTGGCACTACCATAATAATTGGACATAGTACTATCTGAGGACCCACTAATATCACTCCTCAGTGTACACTCAGAAGATGCTCCAACATGAAATAAGAACACATGTTCCACTATGTTTATAGCAGCTTTATTATAATTGCCAGAAGATGGAAATAACCCAGATGTCTGTCAATGGGTAGAGAAATTGTGGTACACAATGGAGTACTATGCAGGTTTTAAAAACAATGAATTTATGAATTTCATAGGCAAATGGATGGATCTGGAGGATATCATCCTGAGTGAGGTAACCCACTCATAAAGAACACACATTATATGTACTCACTGATAAGTTGATATTAGCCTAGAAGCTCAGAATACCCAAGATACAATTTGCAAAACACATGAAACTCAAAACGATGGAAGACCATAGTGAGGATACTTTGATCCTTCTTAGAAGGGGAAATAAGATACCCATATAAGGAGATGCAGTGGCAAAGTGTCAAACAGAGCCTGAAGAAATATCCATCCATAGACTTCCCCACCTGGGGATCCATCCCATATACAACCACCAAACTCAGACACTATAGTGGATATAAACAAAGGCTTGTTGACAGTAGTCTGATATAGCTTTCTCTTGAGAGGCTCTGCCAGTGCCTGACAAATACAGAATTTGGTGCTCTCAGCCAACTATTGGACTGAGCACAGGGTCCCCAATGAAGAAGGAGCTAGAGGAAGTACCCAAGGAGCTGAAGGGGTTTGCAAACCCATAGGAGGAACAACAATATGAACTAATCAGTATGCCCAGAGCTCCCTGGCACTAAACCACCAAGTAAAGAAATCACATGGTGGGAGTCATGGCTCTAGTTTCATATGTAGCAGAGGATGGCCTAATTGGTTATCAGTGGGAGGAGAGGCCCTTGGTCCAGTGAAGGTTCTTTGCCCCAGAATAGGGGAATGTCAATGCCACACAGTGGGAGTGGGTGGGTTATTGAGTAGGGAGATTGCAAAGGGATAAGGGGCTTTCAGAGGGGAAACAGTTGAAATGTAAATAAAGAAAATATATAATAATAATAATAATAATAATAATAATAATAATAATAATAATAATAATAAAATAGGGGGAGGCAGGGTGAGATAGGGTTTTTCCAAAGGGGACCCATGAAACCAGCTAATATTTGAAATGTAAATAAAATATCCAATAAAAAAAAATAGGTCCAGTGAGTGAGTTAAGACTTCTGCTGCCAAACCTAACAGTCTGAGTTCAATCAATTGTTTCCATGTGGAAGAAGGAGGGAACAGACTGCAACAAATTGCAATTGGGCCTCCAAATTAGTACCATGGCACACATATACAAATGTGGTTATGCATATGCATACACAAACACATCAATATGTAAAAACTAAATAGATAATATGTTGATATATTCTTACAGATAAACATATATGTACATATATGGGTGTGCATAATATGACATGTCTTAAAGTATGCTCATATTTCATTTAGTTATAGTAAATGACCTTACGTTAACTCATATTTTTTATTTAAGCAACAGGTTTAGCCATAAATTCAAATATTAGAAGTTTGAATCATATGATTTCTTCTAGAAAATTAGAAGGCCATTGAACTCATTAAATTCAATGCTTAAGGTTACATTGTCTTAGCTACTCACACAGTAATGACTCAAGAAGAAAAACAAACAATAACTGATGTCACGAAATGGAGGTTAAAGTATAGTTGGTATTTAAGGCTACCCAGTCCCACAACATTGCAGGTCAATGCAACATTTAGGTACTGGACTTCATGGCTGGAAATGTACTCTTTGAACACATTTTTATGTCTATGCAACAAGCCATTCGTGGCCTCTTTTCATACTAGAGCTCTTCACTGGATCTTGGCTCTAGGCCCAGCAGTCTAGTGGAATTCATTAATTTAACATTCATGGGGCCAGCTAACACTGAAATTGAAAGGAACTTTAGAGGTCAGTTGGTCTAATCTTTGTATTATGTATGATTTAAATACTTAGTGGCTAATTGTCTGAAAGCTTGTATGCTGGGAATGATTCTCTTAGCCTTCCTTCTGAAATCTGAGAGGTAGTTATATTCTAATCTAAAAATAATAATAAAGATACAATGAAAAGTAAGCTTGATGGACATGTGGCTTATGTTGCACTACTTACTTAGACTTGAATGTTCCTTGCCCAGTTTTATGGTAGTATTTAGCTTAACTCTCTTTCTCTCTCTCTCTCTCTCTCTCTCTCTCTCTCTCTCTCTGCGCGCGCGCGCGCGCGCGCGCGTGTGTGTGTGTGTGTGTGTGTGTGTGTGTGTGTGTGTGCACGCGCACGCAGAAACCTGAAAAGGTTAGAAGGGTTTTTCATTCTCTTGAAATTGGGACTTCAAATTAATAAACCATTCAATCTATATAGTATGGGTTGGTTTCTCTGCAAGAACAGCAAGGACTCTTAACTGCTTATCCATCTCTCAAGTACCAGTGATTATTTTTTTACATTTTTAAAATAAAACAGAGTAGTAATAATAACCAAATCAGAGAGAAACAGGAAATTTCAAACAGGTAATTTTCAAAGAATATTTAGTGCCATTCTGAAATTCTAAATGAATGGCAATAAGTCCTGTTCCAGCTCACATAATACTTCCTTTTACTCAAAGTTATTTCATCTAACAAGCTATCCGTATCTAATGTCTCTTTGATTAATCATCTTACCATGCAAAGTGTATATATAAAACCTGATCTTTCTTTGGTTAATTATTTAAAATAATATAATAGATTTTGCTTTTTTGATTTGGCATGCTGAATGATATATTTAATATTAAAAAACAATGTCAAAATGTGATTATCTTTTACCATAATATGATTCAGAAACATCTTGGCCAAGCCACAATGCATATATATACAGACACACAGATAAATGTATATTTGTACACACACACACACACACACACACACACACATATATATATATATATATATACATATATATATAACTTCTACATATTAAAACATGACAAATATTGTATAAATCATATGTTATTAACCTACAAGTAACAAGTCTAATATTGCTTATTGCTTGCATTAACTTATAAAAGAAAAAAGGTAAATTGAATGAGTTTTATTTTTTCAAATAGAAAAACTGTAAGGTCATAGACACATAACGTTCATTCATGAATTTTTTGACTTTAGAGCATGGCTCTTGATCTAGGGATCCATCCCATAATCAACTTCCAAACGCCGACATCATTGCATACACTACCAAGATTTTGCTGAAAGGACCCTGATATGTGAGACTATGCTGGGGCCTAGCAAACACAGAAGTGGATGCTCACAGTCAGCTATTGGATGGATCACAGGGCCCCCAATGGAGGAGCTAGAGAAAGTACCCAAGGAGCTAAAGGGATCTGCAACCCTATAGGTGGAACAACAATATAAACTACCCAGTACCCCCCCCCCCCCGGAGCTTGTGTCTCTAGCTGCATATGTATCAAAAGATGGCCTAGTCGGCCTTCAGTGGAAAGAGAGGCCCACCTAGTCGGCCTTCAGTGGAAAGAGAGGCCCATTGGTCGTGCAAACTTTATATGACTCAGTACAGGGGAATGCCAGGGTCAAGAAGTGGAAGTGGGTGGGTGGGGGAGCATGTGGGGGATTTTTGGAATAGCATTGGAAATGTAAATGAAATAAATACCTAATTAAAAAAAAGAAACTAAAAAAGTTCTGTATTAAAGTTGTCAACTTATTCTTTGGTAGGGGGTCCATTCTCTGAGAGCTCCAAGGGTCCAGGTTAGTTAACTCTGTTGTTCTTCCTCTGGAGTTCCTACCTCCTTTGAGTCTCAAAATCTTTCTCCCAACTTTTTCATAAGCATTTCCAAGCTCCATCCATTTTTTGGCTATGTGTCTTTGGATCCATTTGACACAGCTTCTGAGTGGAGCTTCTCAAAGAACAGTCATGTTAGACTCCTATCTGCAAGAATTACCAAGTATAATTAATAGTGTCAGGGACTGATGCTTGCTTATGGGATGTATCTCAGTTTGTTGGCGTCACTGATTGGCCTTCTGCCAGTCTCTACTATATCCCCAATACCCACATTTCTTGCAGCCAGGATACATTTTTGGTTGAAAGATTTGTGAGTGTCCTTATACTCATAGGGATTCTTATAGCCATAGTCATTGTGGTCCCTACCTGACTTCAGGAGATGGCTACTTCAGGTTCAATATTGACAATGATAAAAAGAATGGAGACTTTTTTTGTTTTTGTTTTGTTTTGTTTTGTTTTGTTTTTTTCTACTGTTGATGTATAAGGGTATATTACTTTTGTTTTTATAAAACTCATAGATTCCAATAATTCTGGTACCTCATGTAGTCTGTATGCACAATTTTTTATTTATATTCCTTTTTCTCATATGTTAAAATTTTGTCACATTATTCTTATTCTTAATAGACAATTGAGATTTCTTAGAAGCTTAAGAAAATTCTATTTAAAATTTTTGCTACATTTATATGGAAGTACTGGGAATTGAGTATAACACTTTGCACACTGCAAGCAGGTGATTTACTACTGAATTACACACTCAGTTCTGAGAAATTCTTAAGCCTTCTTTTTATAAACTAGCAATTTATCTTGAGATAAGCAACCCTCAAGTTGGCTTGGAGCTCAGTATAGTGAAGAACTCACACAATAACCTTTTTGAAGGAAATATGCAAGGGTACCATCAATGACATTGAATTACCTGCTAGGTTAAATTATTTGTCCAGATTGAAGCCCTTTGAGATGGAATTAAAAGAATAGCATTATATTGGCTGGCTCAGAATGTTTTACAAAAGCTAAAGCTTAGTTATATGAGTTTGGAAGTCTTTCAGGCCTAAAGAAGCAGAATACTGTTCCCATATGAGTTGTTTTTCCCTAATTTAACAACAGGGATTGGCTGTTTTCCTCCATTGTTGGGTACAAATATCATGCTCCTGTAATTCTTTTAGATAGGAACAATTATGGATCAGAGCTGTGACTATGTGATGCCTCCCCTTCCTTCATTTGATACCCTGTCTTCCTGCTGCAGGTGGGTTCCATAAGTTCCTTCTCCCTACTGACAGGCATTTCATCTAAGGTCCCTTTCTTTGAGTCTTGAGAGTCTCTCACCTCCCAGGTCTCTGGTGCATTCAGGAGGCTCCCCTCAAACACCTCTCTCCAGAGGTTGCCTGTTGCGATTCTTTCTGCTGGCCCTCAGGGCTTCAGTCCTTTTGCCTCACCCAATACCAGATCAGGTTCCCCTCCTTTCCCACTTTCTCCCCACCTCCATGTACACTTTCCCTCCCAGGTCCCTCCTTCCCTTCCCACTTGTGATTGCTTTCTTCTCCTTCCCAAATGGAACTTAGGCATTCTTATTTCCATACTTCAGCTTGTTGACTTTTTAGAATTCTATGAATTGTCTTTTGGGTATTCTGACAAGTGAGTACATACCATGCATGTCCTTTTGGGCCTGAGTTACCTCATTCAGGATGGTATTTTCTAGTTCCATCCATTTGTCTGCAAAAGTCAGGATGTCCTCATTCTTAATCGCTGAGTACTATCCCATTTTGTAAGTGAACCTCATTTTCCTTATCAACTCTTCTGTCATGGATCATCTGGGTTGTTTCCAGCTTCTGGCTATCACAAATAAGGCCTCTATAAACATAGTTGAGTAAGTGCCCCTGTGGCATGGTGGGGCATCTTTTGGGTAAATTCTCGAGTGTTATTGCTACATCATCAGGTAGATCTATTTCCAATTTTCTAAGGAACCCCCAGATTGATTTCCAGGGAGGTTGTACCACTTTGCAAACTCACCAGCCATGAAGGGGTGTTCCTCTTTCTCCACATCTGCACCAACATATGTTGTCACCTGTGGATTTGCTCTTAGCAATTCTGACTGGTGTAAGGTGGAAACTCAGGGTCGTTTTGATTTACATTTCTCTGATCACTAAGGACTTCTACAATTTCTTTATGTGCTGCTCAGCCATTGGGGATTCCTCAGTTGTGAAGTCTCAGTTTAGTTCTATACCCCATTTTTTGATTGGGTTGTTTAGTGTTTTGATGATTAGCTTCTTGTTTTCTTTTCATATTTTAGATATTAGCCCTCTATCATATGTGGGGTTAGTGAAGGTTTTTTTCCCAATCTGTAGGTGGCCTATATGTCTTATTGACTGTGTCCTTTGCCTTACAGAAGCTTTCCAGTTTCATGAGGTTCCATTTATCAATTTTTGGTTTTAGAGCATGAACCACTGAAGTTCTGTTTAGGAAATTTCCCACAGTGCCAATGTGTTCAAGGCTTTTTCCCACTCTCTCTTCTATTAGATTCAGTGTATTTGGTGTCTTTGTACAAATGCCGTGTAGTTTTTTTTGTTGTTGTTGTTGTTTTGTTTTACTTTTTATCACTATTGCTCCATAGTACAGCTTGAGGTCAGGGATGGTGATTCCCCCAGGCTTTTTTTACTGTTGAAAATTGTTTTAGCTATTCTGATTGTTTTGCCTTTCCAGGTGAATTTGAGAATTGCTTTTTCTACTTCATTTAGAATTGTGTTTGGACTTTGATGGGGATTGTATTCGATCTGTAGATAGCCTTTGGTAGGATGGGCATTTTTGCTATGTTAATTCTGCCAATCCATGATCATAGGAGATCTCTAAATTTTCTGAGTTCTTTGACTTGTTTTTGAGAGACTCGAAGTTATTGTGATATAGGTGTTTCTGTGGTTTGATTAGACTTACAGCAAGTTATTTTATATTATTTATTTATGGCTACTGTGGAGAGAGTTGTTTCCCTAATTTATTTTTCAGTCTGTTTATCATTTGTATAAAGAAAGGCTACTGCTTTATTTGAGTTAATTTTATATCTGGTCACTTTGCTGAAGTTCTGGTATAATTCTTCACTAAATCCATCTGACCCTGTGCTTTTTTGTTGAGAAGTTTAAATTAATTGTTCTATTTTCTTGAGTGATATGGGCATGTTTAGGTAGTTTGCCTGCTCTTGATTTAACTTTGGTATATGGTATCTGTCTAGAAAACTATCCATTTTATCTAGATTTTTCCAGGTTTGTTTTGTATAGGCTCTTGAAGTAAGATCTGATGATTTATTTAATTTCCTCACTTTCTCTTGTTATGTCTCCCTCTTCATTTGTGATTGTGTTAATTTGGATACGCCTCTGCCTTTTAGTTAGTTTGGCTTAATGTTTATCTATCTTGTTGATTCTCTCAAAGAACTAATTTCTGGTTTTGTTTATTCTTTGCATAGTTTATTTTATTCCTATTTGGTTGATTTTCTGCCTTGAGTTTGACTATTTCCTGCCTTTTACTCCTCTTGGGTCAGTTTGGTTCTTTTTATTTTAGAGCTATCAGGCCTTCTGTTAAGTAGTTAGTATAAGATCTCTTCATTTTCTTTACCTGGGAACTTAGTACTATGGATGGTTCTTAACACTGCTTTCATTGTGTCACATAGTTTTGGATATGATATGTCAAATTTTTCATTAAATTCCAGGAAGTCTTTAATTTCTTTTTATATTTATTCTATCATCAATTTACCATTGAATAAATGTTGTCCGGTTTCCATATATATATGGTCTTTTTGTAGTTTTTGCTGTTATTGAATACCAGCCTTAGGCCATGGTGATCTGATAGGATATGTAGTTTTATTTCAATCTTCTTGTATCAGTTAAGGATTGTTTTGTGACCAATTATATGGTCAATTTTGGAGGTGCTGAGAAGGTGTATTCTTTCGTTTGAGGGTGAAAGGTTCTGTAGATACCTGTTAAATACAGTTTGTTCATAGCATCTCTTAGTTTCAATGTGTCTCTGTTTAGTTTCTGTTTCAATGACCTGTTGATTGAGGAGAGTGGGGTGTTGATGTCCCCCACTATTATTCTTTCGTGTTCAATGTATGTTTTGAGCATTAGGAAAGTTTCTTTTATGAATGTGGGTTTTCTTGCATTTCGAACTTACATGTTCAGAATTGAGAGTTTCTCTTGGTAGATTTTCCCCTTGATGAATATAAAGTGTGCTTCTTCATCATGCTTGATAACTTTTGGTTGAAAGTCTATTTTATTGAATATTAGGATGGCAACTCATGCTTCTTTCCTGAGACTAATTGCCTGAAAGACAGTTTTCTATCCTTTTACTCTGATATATTTCCTGTCTTTGTTATTGAGGTGTTTTTCTTGTATGCAGCAAAATGCTGGATCATGCTTGTGGATACATTCTGTTAGCTTTTGTGTTTTTATAGATGAGTCGAGTCCATTAATATTAAGAGATATTAAAGAGAGATGACTGTTCATTCCTGATATGTTTGTTTCTGTGGGTGGTTTTATGTGCTTGTGGTTCTCTCCTTTTCGGTTTTTCTCTGAGATGCTTAATAGCTTGTCCTTTCCTTAGTGCATGTACCTTCCTTGTGTTGGAGTTTTCCTTCTAGGATCCTCTGTAGAGTTGAATTGGTAGATAGATACTGTTTGAATTTGGTTTTGTCCTGGAATACTTTAGTTTCTCCATTTATGTTGATTGAGAGTTTTGCTGGGTATAGTGGCCTGGTATGGCTTTTGTCTTCTCTTAGAGTCTGAATGACCTCTGACCAGGATCTTCTGGCTTTCATAGTGTCTGTTGAGAAGTCTGGTATAATTCTCATAGGTCTACCTTTGTATGTTACTTGGACCTTCTCCCTTGCAGCTTTTAATATTCTTTCTTTGTTCTGGGCATTTAGTGTTTTGATTATTTTGGAATGAGAATATTTTCTTTTCTGGTCCCATTTGTTTGGTGTTCTATAGGCTTCTAATACCTTTATGGCCATCTATTTCTTTAGGTTGGGGATATTTTCATCTTTGATTTTTTTGAAGACATTTTCAGTTCCTTTGGCTGGGAATCTTAATTCTCCTTTATTACAATTATTCTTAGATTTTGTCTTTTCATTAAGTCCCAATTTTCTTGGATGCTTTAGATTAGGATTTTTTTTATGTTTTGAATTTTCTTTGACAGTTTTGTCACTTTCTTCTACACCTGAGATTCTTTTTTCTATCTCTTGTATTTTGTTGGTAATACTTAAATCTGTAATCCCTGACCTCTTTCCTAGGTTTTCCATTTCCAGCTTTGCCACTACTTGTGTTTTCTTTATTGTTTCTACTTACACTTTTAAGTCTTACATTGCTTTATTCAATTCCTTTACTTGTTTACCTGTGTTTTCCTCTATTTCTTCCAGTGAGTTATTGATATCCTCCTTAAAGGACTCTATTATCTTCATGAGATAGGATTTTAGGTCACCTTCCTGATTTTCAGGTGTGTTGCTATATTCAGGGCTTGCTGTGGTGGGAGAACTGGGTTATGATGATGCCCATGTATGTTGGCTTCTGTTTCTTATGGTCTTTAGCTTGCTTTTAGCCATCTCAATATCCCTGGTGTTTGTTGGTCTGAGTGACTGTATGGAGTATTCCTCTTTTGTCCCTGGATTGCTATAGGTCTCCTGGTAGGTCTGCAGCCTTGGCTGTAGCAGAGCACCTGTGGGGCCTTCCAACTGGGGGTTCTTCACAGGGGCAGAGAAGCTTTTCATCTGTTGCCTTGCCTCCAGTAGATCTCCTGGGAGCCTTTCATACTGTTGGGTGTTCAGTGGAGCAGTCAATCTGTTTTGCAACTTCTCTGTGTGCAGCTGATCCTCAACTACTCTAAGTGCAATCTATCCTCAACTGCTTTGAGTTCAGCAGGTCCTCTAAGATGGCACAGGATATGGTGTCTTCACTGGAGCAGAGAGTCTGCCCCAGCATAAAGGACCAGGAGAAAGGGGCAGAAATGACAGAAGGAGAGTGGCATTCAGGAGGCCATAGGTTTTGGTGAGTAATGAGTCCCAAGTCCACCTGGCTCCCAGCAGCAGCTCTGAGACTTCAGGGTGTGGGTGGTCAGGTTCTTACCAACTGCTCTGAGTGCACCGGCTTCCTGAAGATGGATCAGGATATGGGGTCTTCAGTAGAGCAGACCAGCCAAGAATCTGCACCAGCAGAGAGAACTGGGCACAAGGGATAACTGATTGCTTTTATTCTAGTTTCATCCCACTTGATAAAACCTCATCTACATGTGTTAGCAGCTAATTGGTATTGAAAAGGATAGTGTTAATAAAATGGAGGGTGAGCAGATATAGAGACTTACCTGTAGAAGAAAGAAAAAAATAACATCCAGAACTAAAAGAAGTCTTAGACCTTCAACAAGGGAGTCAGTTCAATATAGTAACTCATTAAATAGTTCTTAACCAATGTCTTTCTCCACCTCATCCCGATTATGCATATTTTACTACAGTTTTTGGTATTAAAAATATCCTGGTTTATCTGATCTAATAAAAAACTTTAGAAGAAATTTACATCTCTTACTCTTTTAGAAAAAGCTACTTTATCAGTTTCAGAATTTTTACTAACACATTTTTAAAATAGGAAGTCTAAACTCCTGGTTGGGAACACTAGGAATTTGAAAGAAAGGAAAGTCTGCTTCTTGGACATTAAATTTGTTGCTCTCTGGACCCAGAAGAATGGCTTTTACTATGCTGCAGCTACCAATGCTTCTACTCGGTAGTTACTATCAATGTTTGGTTTGCTCTCTTTTGTAATTGCTCTTCCTGATGAATTTAAGTTTGACTCTCTCTCTCTCTCTCTCTCTCTCTCTCCTTGCTCTTTCTCTTTCTCTATTTTTCTCTCTCTCTGTATCTCTATCTTGTTATATATAAACACTTAATAAATTATAAGTTTGAGGACATTGCTAGAAAATACAACATTTAGACTGTACCTTTCCTACCCCAATATGTCTTGAATGATTGCATGAGATCAACCTAAGTCCATCAGAGCAATCAGGTGTAGGTTTTACAAATTCCAGAATCAAGAATCACCTCATTAATATCTAATTTTAAAACTGATTCACAGATTTACAAGCCAGATTAATGTGTTATTTT
Source organism: Mus musculus (assembly GCF_000001635.26). Classification (NCBI taxonomy): domain Eukaryota; kingdom Metazoa; phylum Chordata; class Mammalia; order Rodentia; family Muridae; genus Mus; species Mus musculus. The sequence goes on from NC_000070.6 coordinate 37,656,267, forward strand.
ACTATCACTATTTTTTGAAACAGTGTTTAATTATGTAGACCTGGATGACCTGGAATTCACTATGTAGTTTGTGCTGGACACAGTTTTCACTCCAAAGTACTAAAATAAACACCACTCTATATTTATTTTGCCATTTTTATAAACCACCAATTTAATAGCTTGAAGTAATATATAATATTACTCATTCAGTAAAATAATTGTAAAAGAACTGATTCATATAATATCTTAGGTGTTGGTTGATAGAAACATCTGGGGTACAAACATTTAATTTTCATCTGCTTTATGTAAAAAGACAGTATTATCAGCTCCCATACTTTAACAAGATGAAGCTTATGAATCACAGAAAATGGCCTAGGGTTTGGATGATAATGTAATGGGCTTGCTTGATCTCTTTTAGACTGTCAATGTTTGAGCATTGCAAAAGGATGAATATTGTTTATAACATATAATTAAAAACTATATTTCTCACTGGCTTTTACTTATGTGAAAAGTACTAGTATGATTATTACTTAACAAAAAATAGCTTCTTATCATTAAGAAAAATTCAATTATTCTGATATAGATATACTCTAGAATATGAATCCTTGAATGAAATGAGAAAGCATGCATATAAAACCATGTCAGTTTTTTAATATGTTGACTTTGTTTCAAAACCAATTAATGGTTTTATTAAAGTGATTTCAGCTAATTATACAATAACTAGGCCATCCATTTAAAAAGTCATTATACCTCAAATATTAGAAATTATTAATTATTTTATATACACTCGCTGTCCAATTTAGTTAATTTACATGCCTATTTGACTCACTAATATACTTGACATATTGTAGTTGACGTTTTGTATAAAATCAAACTTAAAGTCAGTTGAATCAAAGAATGCATTATTATCAGAAAGAAATGTTTATTCAAAATCTAGGATATGAATCATTAAGAAAAATTTGTTTCATATTTTTAATTTCTTAAGTATATAATTTCAAATACGAAAGTTATGACCTGAACACAATAAGCACATTCTCTGAATACATAGTGAAGTACTTTACGTTTATATTTGGTCTCTAATATACATGTGTGGATGTTTGTCTAAGTTATATTTTGTAGCACATTTTGTATCTTTGTATGTTATTAACATTTGAAACAGATATATGCAAAGATGAGAATGATATTTAGGATAGTTCTTGAAAAACAAATATTAATTTTAGAATGAAGAGTTCTTAATTGTATTAACATAATTTTCTTTCAAAATACCCTTTCCCAAAGAAAATTGTGCCAGCTATGTAACTCTGATCATTTATATATGTTAGGCCCATGGAGTGGAAGTGTAAGGAGGTATAGCCTATGAGCAGTCATCAGATGAAGATGTAGAACTCTCAACTTCTCCTGCATCATTCCTGCCTGGATAGTGCCATGTCTCATTCTTGATGATACTGGACTGAACCTCTGAACCTGTAAGCCAGCACCAATTAAATTTTGTATTTTATAAGACTTGCATTGGTCATGGTGTCTGTTCACAGAACTATGACAGTAGTATTTTCCAAATTAAAAGTTAAGTTATGGCCACAGCATCTGGGGGAGCCATCTTGGTTCCCGGATCCCACCGAGACTAGTCTGTGCAGGTGAGAGTGTGGACAACAGAAGCTAACAGCTTCTGGGAAAGGCAGAAGCCACAGAGCTTCTGAGACAGACCGCATTTTGAGCTCCAGCCACCCAGGCACCTTCCCTGCCAGAGGAGAGGTGTCCAGCCTGCCTGGGAGGACTTTGCCAGAGCACCTGGGGCAGCCATCTTGGTTCCCAGATTCCACTGAGACTAGTCTGCACAGATGAGAGTATAGACTACAGAAGCTAACAGCTTTGGGGACAGGCCCTGTTTTGGGCATTCATCTTCTGCCAGGAGGCAAGTCTGAACACCAGATATCTGTGCACATTCCCTTCAAGAGGCTAGCTTCCCTGCAGAGAGTGCTCTGACCACTGACATTCAGGACAGAGTTAGTCTCCCGGGTCTGCTGATAGAGGCTAACAGAATCCCAAGAGAAACAACCTCTAACCAGATACAACTATAACAACTAACTCCAGAGATTGCCAGATGGCGAAAGGCAAATGTAAGAATCTTACTAACAGAAACCAAGACCACTTACCATCATAAGAACCCAGCACTCCCACCTCAGCCAGTCCAGGGCACCACAATACCCCAAAAAAGATAGACCCGGATTTAAAAGCATATCTCATGATGATGGTAGAGGACATCAAGAGGGACTTTAATAACTCACTTAAAGAAATACAGGAGAATACTGCTAAAGAGTTACAAGTCCTTAAAGAAAAACAGGAAAACACAACCAACCAGGTAGAAGTCCTTAAAGAAAAACAGGAAAACATATCCAAACAGGTGAGGGAAATGAACAAAACCATACTAGACCTAAAAAGGGAAGTCGACACAATATAGAAACCCAAAGAGAGGCAATGTTGGAGATAGAAACCCTAGGAAAGAAATCTGGAACCATAGATGTGAGCATCAGCAACAGAATACAAGAGATGGAAGAGAGAATCTCAGGTGCAGAAGAGAATATCAGCACGACAATCAATGAAAAAGCAAAATGCAAAAACATACTAAATCAAAACATCCAGGAAATCCAGGACACAATGAGAAGATCAAACCTATTAAGATCAAACCTATGGATAATAGGAGTAGATGAGAATGAAGGTTTTCAACTCAAAGGGCCAGCAAATATCTTCAACAAAATTATATAAGAAAACTTCCCAAACCTAAAGAAAGAGATGCCCATGAACATACAAGAAGCCTACAGAACTCCAAATAGACTGGACCAGAAAAGAAATTCCTCCCGACACATAATAATCAGAACAACAAATGCACTAAATAAAGATAGAATACTAAAAGCAGTAAGGGAAAAAGGTCAAGTAACATATAAAGGCAGGCCTATCAGAAGTACACCAGATTTATCACCAGAGTCTATGAAAGCCAGAAGATCCTGGACAGATGTTATACAGACACTAAGAGAACACAAATGTCAGCCCAGGCTACTATACCCAGCCAAACTTTCAATTACCATAGAGAAACCAAAGTATTCCATGACAAAAACAAATTCACACATTATTTTTCCACGAATCCAGCCATTCAAAGGATAATAACAGAAAAAAAAAACAAAAACAAAACAACAACAACAACAAAAAAAAAAAACAATACAAGCACAGAAACCACGTCCTAGAAAAAGGAAGAAAGTAATTCTTCAACAAACCTAAAAGAAGAAAGCCACAAGAACAGAATGCCAACTCTAACAACAAAAATAATTGGAAGCAACAATCACTTTTCCTTAATATCTCTTACTATCAATGGACTCAATTTCCCAATAAAAAAGACATAGAATAACAGACTGGCTACACAAACAGGACCCAACATTTTGCTGCTTACAGGAAACCCATCAGAGGGAAAAAGACAGATACTACCTCAGAGTGAAAGGTAGGAAAAGAATTTTCCAAGGAAATGGTCTGAAGAAACAAGTCTGAGAAGCCATTCTAATATCTAATAAAATTGAGTTCAAACCCAAAGTTATCAAAAAAGACAAGGAGGGGCACTTCATAGTCATCAAAGATAAAATACTGCAAGAGGAATTCTCAATTCGGAATATCTATGCTCCAAATGCAAGGGCAGCCACATTCATTAAAGAAACTTTAGTAAAGTTCAAAGCACACATTGCACCTCACACAATAATAGTGGGAGACTTCAAAACACCACTTTTACAAATGGACAGATTGTGGAAACAGAAAATAAACAGGGACATAGTGAAACTAACAGAAGTTATGAAACTAATGGACTTAACAGATATCTACAGAACATTTTATCCTAAAACAAAAGGATATACCTTCTTCTCAGCACTCATGGTACCTTCTCCAAAACTGACCATATAATTGTACACAAAACAGGCCTCAACAGATACAAAAATATTGAAATTTTCCCATGCATCCTATCAGATCACCATGGACTAAGGCTGCTCTTCAATAATAACATAAATAATAGAAAGTCAACATTCACGTGGAAACTGAACAACACTCTTTCAATAATACCTTAGTCAAGGAAGGAATAAAGAAAGAAATAAATGACTTTTTAGAGTTTAATTAAAATGAAGCCACAACATACCCAAACTTATGGGACACAATGAAAGCATTTTCAAGAGGAAAATACATAGCTCTCAGTGCCTCCAAAAAGAAACTAGAGAGAGCACATAGTAGCAGTTTGGCAACACACCTAAAACCTCTAGAACAAAAGGAAGCAAATTCACCCATGAGGAGTAGATGGCAGGAAATAATCAAACTCAGGGGCAAAATCAACAAAGTGGAAACAAGAAGAACTATCAAAGAATCAACCAAATGTGGAGCTGGTTCTTTGAGAAAATCAACAAGATAAGTTAACCCTTAGCCAGACTCACTAGAGGGCACAGGGACAGCATCCTATTTAACAAAATTTGAAGTGAAAATGGAGACATATGGGGGGAGCATATGGGGGACTTTTGGGATAGCATTGGAAATGTAATTGAGGAAAATATGTAATAAAAATAAATAAATATTAAAAAATAAGAAATGGGAGACATAACAACAGATCCTGAAGAAATCCAAAACACCATAAGATCCTTCTACAAAAAGCTATACTCAACAAAACTGGAAAACCTGGATGAAATGGACAAATTTCTAGACAGATGCCAGGTAACAAAGTTAAATCAGGATCAGGTTAATGATCTAAACTGTCCTATATTCCCTAAAGAAATAGAAGCAGTCATTAATAATCTCCCACCCAAAAAAAGCCCACGACCAGATGGGTTTAGTGCAGAGTTCTATCAGACCTTCAAGGAAGATCTATTTCCAGTTCTTCACAAACTATTCCATAAAACAGAAGCAGAAAATTCTCCTCAGAATATTGGACATAGTACTACAGGAGGATCCTGTAACACCTCTCCTGGGCATATATCCAGAAGATGTTCCAACAGGTAAGAAGGACATATGCTCCACTATGTTCATAGCATCCTTATTTACAATAGCCAGAAGCTGGAAAGAACCCAGATGCCCCTCAACAGAGGACTGGATACAGAAAATGTTGTACCTTTACACAATGGAGTACTTCTCAGCTATTAAAAATAATGAATTTATGAAATTCCTAGTCAAATGGATGGACCTGCAGGGCATCATCCTGAGTGAGGTAACCCAATGACAAAAGAACTCACATGATATGCACTCACTGATAAGTGGATATTTGGCCATAAACTTAGAATACCCTCAATATAAGATACAATTTGCAAAACACATGAAACTCAAGAAAAACCAAGACCAAAGTGTGGACACTTTGCCCCTTCTTGAAATTGGGAACAAAATACCCATAGAACAAGTTACAGAGACAAAGTATGGAGCCGAGACTGAAGGATGCACTATGTAGAGACTGCCATACCTTAGGATCCATCTCATAATCAGTCTCCAAACGCTGACACCATTGCATACACTAGCAAGATTTTGCTGATATAGCTGTCTCTTGTGAGGCTATGCAGGGGCCTAGCAAACACAGAAGTGGATGCTCACAGTCAGCTATTGGATTGATCACAGGGCCCCCAATAGAGGAGCTAGAGAAAGTACCCAAGGAGCTAAAGGGGTCTGCAACCCTATAGGTGGAACAACAATATGTGCTAACCAGTACCCCCCAGAGCTTGTGTCTCTAGCTGCATATGTATCAGAAGATGGCCTAGTCGGCCAAGGGTGGAAAGAGAGGCCCATTGGTCTTGCAAACTTTATATGCCTCAGTACAGGGCAATGCCAGGGCCAAGAATTGGGAGTGGGTGAGTAGGGGAGTGGGGAGAGATCGGTATGGGAGACTTTTAGGATAGCATTTGAAATGTAAATGAAAAAATTCCTAATTAAAATTAAAAAGTTAAGTTATATTAAATTTTATATATATCCAAGAAGAAAGAAACATGCAAAATATAATTGTTAAATGTCTTTAAATATTTAAATATTAAAGTGTCTATGCAGATAAATTCTCATACTAATTATTATGAATACTTGATTTTGTATCATCCAAAATATTTTGGTTATATATGTATATATATATTTTGGTTATATATGTATGTGTAGATGTATATCCATTTGTAGGAGAGGCTAATTATCCTTCTCCCTGTGCGCATTAATTGCCTAATACCATTTTGCTAGATCAACATAATTCCTCACTACATTCTAAAGCTTATGCTTATTCCTACAGATAAGTACAGCTGCCACCCTTTATCAAAGACACTCCTCCTTTCAGCAAAAGGACACCATTACAGAAAACCACAAGTGGACACAGTGAATCAATGTAGAAATTTCAGTAAGCTAATCACAATCAAATATAAGTACACTCTAGCTTTTGTATTTATGGCTAAGAAAGCATCGTATAAGACAGGATAAAAAAATGTGCAGGAATACCAAGAAGTTTACTTTGAAACAGCAATCTAGTTCAGTAATGTCAGAATACCAAACAGAAATCAATAGTGAACAATCCCGCAGAAACATCAAGGACTTTACTGAATCACCATGAATCTGTGGGGGTGACCAGAACATTTCTGGATGCCAGGAGAACTCTGTTGTGCTTCTCCCAAGAAAGTATAGATCAGCAAAGACCCAAAACTAAGAAAGCATTGCAAGACTAGCTATGCAATCATCCCATTATTGTACACTGATCCCTATTTATACTCTCCAAACATCACATGTCCTCCCATGGGTCTTGACTCAGCAAAACACCACATGAGACTGAATCACATGACACAACTAAAACAATCATTTCATTAGGTGATAGGTTACTAGGGAATAGAATGAATTGAACACTATCAGGGAGAAACAGAAACGTTTGGAGCGGTCTTCAAATATGGTCTAGATAGGGCAATACCAAAAGAGATAGAGAGATAGAGGACAAATAACACAAAAGCATGTGATAAACTTCAAGGGATCTTGTTTTTTTGTTTGTTTGTTTGTTTGTTTACCAAAAATTAAACAGAATATATCACACATACATACACATGCACATGCACATACACACATACACTCTTACACACACACTTGTATATGGAAGTCAAGATGACAGTGCTCCCACAAGAATAACAGTCTAATAAAAACCTCAGTACCAGGCATGAAATACTTTTGAAAGATCATGGTAATTCAACTGACTCCCCAAACAACACATCCTCTATATAATATTCAGTTGCTTTTGAGATACTCTTAAACTCTTAAAAAGAAAACCAGTATAGCCTTCTAATATTCTCACCCTTTAACATGACCTCTTTTCTGAGTCTCCAAATGCTGTAACTATACCTGGGCCTCCTGTTCAGCTACAAATAATACCAACATCTCACTAACCTACCATTTTATTATGCCTAACATCCTAAGTTTTATCTACACTCTTGGTCCTATAAATACAATATTTCATTGTCATAAAAGAACATGTTATTCACGTTAGAAAAACAATTTAGAATATATGAAAGAGCTACATGGAAACTAATTATATTCTGACTTTTAAAACCCATTGGAAAAGAGAAATTGAAAAAAGAAAGACCTTGCTTAGGCAAATAGATGGTCACAGAATTCACCTGATGCAATAATAATAATAAAAACAAACACCATTACTTGTTGGATAGCCTTCTGTTTATTTTTGGCTACCAGTGCTACAGAGGTCTGGCTCTATTACAATGCAGGTTATTGTCATCAATTTTCATACCCCACTATATCTAGACAGTGAGACCTTACGTTTTGAGACACCACACACTGTGGATATCTTCTCAGATCTTACAGAACTTATGTTGGAATTGAGCTGAAAGATTCCCTGATTTCCCTGATGACTTACGTCCATATTGACAGATGTTTCTTTTTTTTCTTTTTCTTTTTTTTAAATTTATTTTTATTTATTTATTGTTTTTAGTTTGGATGGACTCACCCCACCCTTTCCATCACCTCTTTGCCCTATGTGTCAAACTTTGCCACCTCCAATATTCTCTCTCTCTCTCTGCATTTATATGTGTCCTACTTCCCAAACTCCTCTTAAGGTCACTCTCATGCCCCCTTTCTTGTTTCTAGACCTCTGTACAAATATCAAGTTAAATGTGTGATATTTGATTTTTTTGAACCTGGGCCATTTTTCTTCAAAAACCTGTCTTAGCAAAGATTTTCACTTATCCTCTGGATTGCTTCATTTTTTCCTCTGGATTTATTTGATCGATAGCTTCTTCTCTAATGAATTTCTCAGAACTTCATTTGTTGAGTGATATCCTTATTTATTGGATATCCTATTCAGGAAGCTTTTGTATATGCAACCGTGTCAGTCACTATTCTGATTTTATTCCTTTTTGTAGTTAGTACAGTAACATATTTATCAATGAACATGGTTGAAGTTACATGCACATGAGTATCACCACCCTCCATGCTTTCACATATATGAAAAATGTATTACCCTGAATTTACTATAGTGTAAATAAACTCTAAAGTCATGTTTCAAAAAAAAACAGTTTGGAACTTTATGAAGATAGGATTAGTTTAAATTATTACAATATTTTAGGTAATATCTTCTATAACGGAATGTGATGATCAACAGCTTCAAAAGATTTCTTTCTCTTTCTAATTTCATTTTTTCCATTATCATTATAAATGATTAGTGTGTGGGGGTTATGATGTATGTACACATGTGTGCATATGCAGAAAATGACGGTAGGGCACCTTTGAGGCAAGGTCACTCACTGTTTTCTAATTCTTCAAGCAGGCCATTTAAATTAGACATTGGGTTCCACGAACCTGCTTATATCTGCCTCTTCCTTTCCTCAATAGTGAGATCACAAATTTGAGCCATCGTGCATAGCCTTTGTAAAGTAAGCTCCGTTCTCTGATTGCTTGCATGGAGAGATTTTACAAAATTAAATACTTTCTAAGCCTACATTGGAAAATGTTCAGCAGGTAAGAGCACTAGTTGTACTTCCAGAAGACCTGAGGTCAATTCCTAGCAACCTCATGATGGATCACAACCATCTATAGTTGTGATGTGATAACCTCGTTTTCCAATGCAGGTGTATATGGAGACAGAAAACTCATATACATTAAATAAATAAATAAATAAATAAATAAATAAATAAATAAATAAATAATTTTAAATAAATGTTTTCTTCATGTTATAGAATGAAAATTTTGTCTCTGAAATAGCAATTTATTAAAATAGTCTCTCAAAAAGTAAGAGCTTAAAACATGTTAAAACATAAAATAATGATATAGTTAGATTTCTTAATCATTATAGTGCCATTTGACTAACTTATGAGGTTTAGTTCCCCATACAGATAAATTTATACAAAGAATATTTAAATATAATAAACACTCAAGTTACTTTCTCTAAATAGCTTTTGAAATTAGTTTAAGTGATTTAGCTAACATTAGTTTTACTCAGTTTATCCTGACTCCCCTTCTATCACTCACTCTAATGCTCTAAGTAAGCAAGCAAGGCTAATATAGTTAATGATTCATATTTCACTTGCTTTTCTTAAATAGATATTTTTAAAATTAATAAAATCAAGTTTATACAACTGAAAAAAAAGGTGGTTAGGTTCATTTTGTCATCTAATTTTCTCTACAGGGTCTTTCTTACATAGGTTATTACTAAGATTATTCTCCAAAGGAATAATGCCTGATTGTCCTTGTGCTACTGTACCTAGAAGCTCAGGAAAAATAGAAATTACTCAACTCAAAGCAGGTTTAGAAAACTTAGGTTACTGTGAAAAAAGTGTTATCACATAGCTTTTTCATACTTAACTGAATGGTGGTTATTCTGTGCCATGGTATGTGTAACGAGGGGGGTATGTGTAACGAGCCCTTAACTTCTAGAACTGGAAATAAAATAGAGTGCTTTCCATGTTCCCAAGTATCAATATAAGCTATCCTACCATCAAAAAGTTCTCTTAGGTAGAAGATATAATTTAGTGGCTGTATGAGTTCCTACTATATATGAGACATAGTGTCGATTTTTTCCTTACCTCAAACCCTCCAAATTTAACCAAAACAGATTTTATATCATTTCAAAAATGATAGACTGATTTATAATTACACAATAATTCATTATTTTTCAGTTAAAGTATAAATAGAAAGAGCATCAAAACATGTACAGGTTTTTAAATTCCTGTCACTAAATCAATCAAATTAATACGCCATGAGGTGTTACTCAGTATAACTGCCTGACACAGAAAGTATGAGAACAAGAATTAGAAATAATAAATATTTTCTCTTACCTGGGATATGTTTAAAGGCTGGTAACATCGTGATAGAGTAATTTCTATATTATCTCTTTTAAAATACACTACTATTTATAAGGGTTTTTATAAACATACTAGTTCCCTTTTATTCCCTTCTTGAATCAATTACTATTTACCTAGTTTCTGTATGAGATGTCCCCAAGGCTCATGTGTTAGAGTACTCGGTGTCCAGACATGCAGTTTAGGAAGACGGTAGAATATTTAAGACATAAAGCCTTATTACAGGAAGTAGGTTACTAGGGGAGTGGGGCTTGAGAAGGTGAAAAGAGTAATTGCAGGACCTATGTGAGCACCGGAGTTAAATTATAAATTTTCTCCAGCTGATTGATAGCAGAGTTTAATAATAAATGCTCAAGTGAATTTAGTTACACTTTTATGTACTTCTCTTTCTCTCTAGCTCTTTCTGTAGCTCTCTCTTCTCTGTTTCCTCTCTCTCTTTCTTGTTTTTAATCATTCCATTCATTTACATCTCAAATGATATCTCACTTCTCTATTACCCTCCATAAACTTCCCATTCCATCACTCTCTACCACCTACCCTTTGCCTCTATGAAGGTGCTCCTCCACCCACTCACCTGCTCCTAGCTCACCACTCTTGCATCTCCCTACACTATGGCATCTATCCTTCACAGGAACAAGGGCATTCCTTCCCATTGATGTCAGATAAGGCCATCCACTGCTACATATGTATCTGGAGCCATGGATCCCTCCCTTGGTTGATGGTCTTGGTCCTGTCCCTGGGATCACTGGGTGGTCCAGCCAGCCTACATGGTTCTTCCTATGGGATTGCAATCGCCCTTTGCTTCTCCAGTTCTTCTGCCAGCTTCCCAACTGGGGTCCTGAGCTCAGTCTGATGGTTGGCTCCAAGCATCCCGATCTGCACTGGTTCGTTGCTGGCAGAACCTCCCAAGAAACAGCCACACCAGGTTCCTGTCAGCAAGGGCTTCTTAGCAACAGCAACAGTGTCACGGTTTCGGTGTTTGCAGACAGATCAGTCCCCAGGTGGGGCTCTCTTAGATGGCCTGTCCTTCAGTCTCTGCTATATTTTTTGTCCCTGTCTTTTTTTTTTTTTTTTAAGGAACATTTCTGAGTTAAAAACTTTGAGATAGGTGGGTGACCCCACCCCTCTACTGGGGGGGTGGGCATGCTTATCTATTGGAAGTGGTCTCTACAGGTTCTATCTCTCCTTCAATGCACATTTTGGCTAAACTTATCCCAGATTGGTTCTGGGAGCCTCTTGCTTCCCTGGCATCTGGGACTCTCCAGTGGCTATTCTCAGTTCCTCATTCTCTATTGCGACATATATTTATTCGATTTCCTGATACTCTGTACCTCTCTCAATCCCCTCCAGCACCTGATATTGCCCCCTTATTTCTTCCCCCTCCTCTCTGCCTTCCAGGTCCCCCCTCCCTCCACCAGCCAAGATCATCCTGTTCCACCCTCAATGCAGGGCTGAAGCATCCACACTTTTTTATGTTGTGCTATTCTGGCTTTTCAAATATGGCATAGTGTGTTATCCAATGCTTCCTTATTAAAGTTTACCAACAAACATTCTTTTTATGAAAAGGGAGATCACACAGTGTTTTAATTTAGTTATAGAAATCCTGGCTGGCTCATTTCAAAAAAGCACGTGTGTGTGTGTGTGTGTGTGTGTGTGTGTGTGTACACTAAACAAAAATAACATTGAAACAGTTTCAACTTTTTTATTCATGATAATAATCAATCAAACTCTAAATTAGTACATCAGAAGTTGTTACTCTATATACCTGTATGACACATAAAATATGAGAGCAAGAATTAATTGCAAAGAACACATTTCTTCTTGTCTTTTGGTTGGATATAAATGAGTTTTTAACTTGTTAAAGCTAATGTGTGTGTGTGTGTGTGTGTGTGTGTGTGTGTGTGTGTGTGTGTATGTGCTAATTTGCTGGACATAGGATACAGGTCTCTAAGTTTTGTCTTAATATGTTTCAATAGTAATCATGTAACTAAAGGAACATTCAGACCTTACCCTCAAAACAATTTTGAGGTCCATCAATCTATCTCTAGTTTTGAGTCCAACTATGGTCTTGGGTTATACTAAATAGCTGCATATTGTTTTGTAATATAAAAATAGTCTTTCTTTATATTCTCAAATTTATTTGGTCCCCATAAGGAATATATATATGTGTGTGTGTGTATATATACACACACACACACACACATATATTATAGAAATATAGAATGAATGTGAACATAATGTATATATATGAATGAATGTATGTCATGTATAAGTTTATATTGCATAGTAGATGTACAAATATTATACAAGTGAAAGTACAGGTTACACTTTATTTCTCTTAGACTTCATTATTCCTTTTTAAAGATATGATGGTATATTATAAAATTAAAGGGCATCCTTTTTTCTTTTGTCTTTACAGTAATAAACCCAATTATTAATATTTTTCTCTTTTTGGAGTTATTCTAATTCAACCTTTTTATACTTTTCTGCAAAATAAATACACTAGCTATTATTAACAACATTTCAAATATGTATTGTATTTTTGTGTGTGTGTGTGTGTGTGTGTGTGTTTGTGTTTGTGTGTGTGTGTGTGTTTGTGTTTGTGTGTGTGTGTGTTTGTGTTTGTGTGTGTGTGTGTGTGTGTGTGTGTGAGACAGAGAGAGAGAGAGAGAGAGAGAGAGAGAGAGAGAGAGAGAGACTATGGGTGCGTGAGCAAAGATGCTCCTGAAGACCAGAGACATAAACCTCCTGGACCTTTAGTTACTAGCAGTTTTAAGCTGCCCATCCTAGGTGATAGGAACTTAAGGCTCATTCTCTTTCAGACCAGTGTACTCTCTAAACCATTGAACTACCTCTCCAGCCCTGAATGTTGATGTCTTTTGCATGAGAGAAAAGCACAGATAGTTAATTCCTGTTTCCTTTCTTTAAAACCCATAACTGTGCAGTCACATGTTATCAATAGTAAAAACATTCTCTTTTCCTGATTGCCAAGTGTTTTCCAGAGCCTCCCCTCATCACAACTGTTAAAAAGTAAGTCTCTTGTGATTGTCTAAGGTTCAAGAAATTTATAATCTTGCTAAACAACTTTTCTATTTTACTTAATCCCACATCCTAGACTTTTCTGACTTAGTTTTGTTCCTTATTCCTAATTCTTTCAAATATATTTTTTAAGTGCTAGAGTATCTATTGCTACAGCAGGAAAGTCATTGTTATCAAAAATGAGCAAACAAATAAACAGATAAGGAGATTTAAATTTCTAAGGTTTTAAAGTTTAATGTTATTTTTAATTTTTCAAGGCTTTTAAAATGTAGGTATCAGAGTGTATGAGATGAAGCCGAATGCACGTTCAGCTCTTTCATGCAGAGCCTCTAAATGTCATAGTGAGAAGCGTTCCAAACCTTTGAAGTCTTTATTAGGATCTTAGCCTCCTGTTCTTTTAAACTTGCTGAAATTGATGTGGAGAAATCTATCAATTTTGCTCTTTCTATTTTGTGTTTTCAAATATACATTAGACTTTTTATTAGATATTTATAAAGTGGATTGTTTTATTATTCATAAACTGACAGTTTAGCAAGAATAAATTTCCCCTATTTGTTTTTCACTTAATTTGAATTGAATTTTGTAAAATTTTGACAGATTCTTTTAAATTTACAAATTATGGATGTATTAAAACTTATTTCTGTATTTAACTTTCAATGGATTATTTTATTCCAAAACTATATATTTGTTTATATTTATTTATTTGTTATTTATTTATTTAATGTTTTGTTATGCTGGGGATTGACAGAGGGCCTTGGGCATGCTAAGTAACTACCCTACAAAAGTAACACATTCCCCACTTAAGACTTACTATTTATTTATTTAAGACTTTGGTTCAATATACCACCAAAACAACCAGTTTCCATGTGCCATTGTGCAGTCACTTTTCAGTTTCTACTTTTCCTGTTTCCTGGCTTAACTGAGTACTGTGCTTAGAGAATGTCAATCTCTTCTGTTTGATAATTTTTAAATAATTCTTATTAGTTTTTGTAGGCTTCTACTCATATTTATATTTCCATGGTGTTCTTTAAAATAATATTGCAGCATTTCACATTCGGTGTGGAGTGTCTATAACAACACCTTTATGATAGTGCACATTTGCTACTTATAAATGCCTCTATTTCATGTTACTTCCATAACCAACCAGGTACACAGTCATCCTCCATCCTCAAAACATAGTCAGTGTTGATTTTTAAGTAGACTCAATTAATGCAGTGTACAGTTTAAAGGAAACATTGTATTACATGATACAGAGTAACTTAGCATTTAGCCTATTCATAATACTTGACTCATTAACAGGAATATTCACAATAAATGGCAAAATCTAGATTCCAGCTGTATGAGATTGGAACCCATACTTTGACTGTAATTTGCCAATTATAAATAGAGTATGTTTAGGACATTATGATAGTCTTTGAAAATCTTTTTCTAAAAAAAATATTTGAAAAGAATCTAATATGAAAATATGAGTACTCACTGATAAGTGGATATTAGCCCAGAAACTTAAAATACCCAAGATATAAGACACAATTTGCGAAACACATGAAACTCAAGAAGAACAAAGACCAAAGTGTGGACACTTTGCCCCTTCTTAGAATAGGAAACAAAACACCCATGGAAGGAGTTACAGAGACAAAGTTTGGAGCTGAGACCAAAGGATGGGCCATCTAGAGACTGCCATCTCATAATCAGCCTCCAAATAATGACACCATTGCATACACTAACAAGATTTTGCTGAAAGTACCCTGATATAGCTGTCTCTTGTGAGACTATGCCGGAGCCTAGCAAATACAGAAGTGAATGCTCACAGTCGGCTATTGGATGGATCACAGGGCCCCCAATAGAGGAGCTAGAGAAAGCACCCAAGGAGCTAAAGGGATCTGCAACCCTATAGGTGGAACAACAGTATGAACTAACCAGTACCCCAGAGCTCTTGACTCTAGCTGCATATGTATCAACAGATGGCCTAGTTGGCTATCACTGGAAAGAGAGGCCCATTGGACATGCAAACTTTATATGCCCCAGTACAGGGCAAAGCCAGGGCCAAAAGGTGGGAGGGGGGGCCGGGAGGATATGGGTGACTTTTGGGATAGCATTGGAAATGTAAATGAGGAAAATATCTAATAAAAATATTTTAAAAAAATAAATATGAGTTTGGATTAAAAACATTTGTTGGTAAATTATAATTCAGAGTAGTATTGTGATTTTTTAATATTCATTTTTTTATTTTTCATTAGGTATTTTCCTCATTTACATTTCCAATGCTATCCCAAAAGTCACCCATACCCTCCCCACCACTCCCCTACCCACCCACTCCCACTTCTTGGCCCTGGCGTTCCCCTGTACTGAAGCATCTAAAGTTTGCAAGACCAGTGGGCCTATCTTTCTAATGATGGCTGACTAGGCCATCTTCTGATTCATATGCAGCTTGAGACACGAGCTCTGGGAGGTACTGGTTAATTTATATTGTTGTTCCACCTATAGGGTTGCAGACCCCTTTAGCTCCGTGTGTGCTTTCTCTAGCTCCTCCATTGGGGGCCCTAAAAACTAAACTGACAAGCCACTTTTCATCACATCTAGTTTTCTCATGTTCAAATGCATTCATCTATTGATTGGCAGATTGGCCTTTTAACTTTTAGCATTGTGCAATTTAACTTATCATAATTTTATTCACCAAAAGATGGTAGCCCATGAAAATCTACATACAAGTAATATACAGACCAAGAACATTATATTTATTTGTGTGTTTATTTTCAGAGTATTGAATAAGCCATTGGAGCTAAGGGAGTAAGCAACAGAATGACCTTTCTTAAGGATATACACCTCGAAAGAAAGGATAGATGAAGATAGGTAAAAGAAAGAAAATTATACTTAGAAAGATTTTTGATTGACATCACAGGAAGGTGTCCAATAAATTGTGCTATTTTCATGTGTTTCTTTTAAAGTTGTCATTATTTAATTATTTTTCTATATTCTCTGATATGAAATTTTTCACTGAAAGAATGCTATCTGAGTTGTATCACTAGTCTTGGGAAGAGACAGGACTTTTTGAGCTGCCACAAAGATAAGACCACTGTTTGACAGAAGCCTTCTGGTGAAAAACAAACTATGACCTTGCCCTATCCCTGAATGTTAATCCAAATGGACCTGTCAATCATCTGTACAAGGAATATCCCTGAGGAGACTTTCCTGTTCCAGATAACTTTGAAGAATAATATAAAAATCTCTCTATTTGTGTAAGTTAGTTTAATTGCTATTGAGTGGTTTAAAAATACTATTATTGTATGTTTTAAAAATGTAGTTTGTGAATATTACTGATTCCCACATTCTGCATGTGTTTTCTTCTATAGTGGCCACTTTTGACATTGTGTAAATGTACCTCATGTTGTTCATACTTCTCTGTCTCATCTGAATTTATTTACTAGAGCTCATTAGTTGTTCATGCCTTCCACACACATGTTGTCTTGTGAAGTTCCAGAATATATATAAGTTATAAAGCTAGCAAATGTGAAAGACTCTATAGAAACAGATGCTTCTTTTTTCTTTTTTTACTAAATATTTTTATTATGTATTTTTCTCAATTATATTCCCAATGCTATCCCAAAAGTCCCCCACACCCTCCCCCACACTCTCCTACCCACCCATTCCCACTTTTTTGCCCTAGTGTTCCCCTGTACTGGGGCATATAAAGTTTGCTTGTCCAATGGGCCTCTTTCCAGTGATGGCCGACTAGGCCATCTTTTGATACATAAGGACCCTGATATAGCTGTCTCTTGTGAGATTAGGCCGGGGCCTAGTAAACACATAAGTGGATCTCACAGTCAGATATTGGATGGATCACAGGGCCCCCAATGGAGGAGCTAGAGAAAGTATCCAAGGAGCTAAAGAGATCTTCAACCCTGTAGGTGCAACAACATTATGAAACAGATGCTTTTAATCAACCACAATTCTGTATGTTCCTCATTACCCATATACCCACAACTGTTCTGGCAGGATGTCTGTTGGACCATATCTCAATAGAAAAAAAAAATCACAAGATTGCACAATAACTAAATTGATTTATTTTTAATGAATAATTTAATGACATTTATTATGTTCAATGATAAACATTGATTTCATTGAGTCATGATTACCTATCGAATATTTTTAGATGCTACATCAAATAAAAGTCAGTGAGTATGTAGGTGAAGGATTCCAAGGCAAGTTTGAAGAGAAGAATTGTGATCAGAATTTATCGTATATAAGTTTCTTTTTTTCAATATAAATGCAAAAGTATTAAAAATAGTCAAAACAATTTTTAAAGAAAGTGAAATTACACTAACTTCAAAAATTACGCTTTAATTTAAATTACCCTGCAAGTAACATTAGACAATAATTGTAAGAAATATATTCAAAGTGTAAACATATCAGATACCATTTTCAAGTTAAAGTTGGCCATAATTTAGGGTTGAAAATTTTCCATAAGATTCAGTCAAGTGGCTTAGCATGTAGAAGTTCTTGTAGGGGGGCCTGATTACATGAGTTCTATAGATGGACAGAACAAAATTAACACAGTATATATATATATGTTTATGATGAGGTTAAATGGAATGTTGAATATATTTTTAACTGAAATAGGTTTGGCAACAAAGGTGAAAAATAGGAATCTTTAAGGAACATGTACTCTAGGGTTTCCTTCTGGCTCAGGGTCTAAAACTTCTACAAGATTGATACAATACGACTATGCTGGTGTCTATGATTACCCTCCTGGACATATACCCAAAAGATGCCCCATGATACCAAAAGTACACATACTCCAATCTGTTCATAGAAGCCTTATTTTTAATATCCAGAAACTGGAAACAACTCACATGTTCGTCAACCAAAGAATGGATACAGAAAGTGTGATTCATTTATAAAATAGAATACTATTCAGGTATGAAAAATGAGGACATCCTGAATTTGCAGGCAAATGGATAGAACTAGAAAACATTAACTTGAGTGAGGTAACCCAGACCCAAAAGGACATACATGCATACTATGTACTCACTGATGAGCAGATATTAGTACAGGATAACATGTTACACCCTATAGACCCAAAGAAGTAAACAAAGAGTGCTCAGGCATGAATGCTTGGATATCAATTAGAAGGAGAAATAAGAAGATAAAAGGAGGGAGTGAGGAGAGAACTGGGTGGGAGAGGGAGTTGGGAGGGGAATGGTTGGGGGCAGGATCAAGTGTAGGAAGATACATGACAGAACGATAAGCTCCCAGAAATATATGCCCTTAGCTGACAGGCATAAAGGTAGTGATATGGAACGTGAAAGAGCAAAAAGATTTTAAGAGCCAGGGTCATGGAGTTTGCTGTGATAGCGTGTCTCTTAGTGATTTCAGAAACTATACTCATAAAGTCACATGTCAATCGAACACAAGCTAAACAAGGACCAAAACACTAGATATGCCACAGTGGGAGGAGGAAAGTCCATGAGCCTTCAAACAGATGTGTGTGTGTGTGTGTGTGTGTGTGTGTGTGTGTGTGTGTATGTGTATATATTAGACATATACCAAGTTGGGCCTGACCTTGCTGGTGATGGACTGACATGACTCCTGCCCCTAGGGCCAGTACACATGGGTTTCCATTAGTGTGGATATCTGCTGTGGATATAAGGCTTGTTTTTATAATAATGTATCATTGAGTCATTTTCATTAACAAGGAGGACATACCTCAGAAGAACATGAAAACATATACATTATTATAACATAATAACATTATAAGCTTCTAGGAGTAGAGTATATGTGTATGTCTTTAACAAAATGGTAAATGATGGGACCTTCAGGACAGCCCTTATCTCTGAAGAAAAGAATTCAAAAAACATGCGTTCAAAAATATATACTTTCTCAACTATGCAAAAATGTAAGGATGCAATATGAATTGCATTAGAGGCTTCACAGATCTAAAGGAATAGAGGCAGCACTGTGAGCCAGCTTGTCAGAAAGATACAAAGACAGGCAGATACAAATGTAGGCAGATTCCAAATTCAAAATAGGCCTCAACCAGAATAAATTTCGGTAAAATTGTGGTCTGAATGGTAATTCCAGGACAGGGTCCCACCCAGGTATTTCATTGTCTGTGCTTGTGAATACTATCTCTTCCTAAAAGTCAAGGGGCTAAGGTCATGGAATGCTGATTAGCGGAATAAATAACTGAATTGATATGTAAAAACAAAACAAAATGAAAAATATCTGAGCTTTTGTTCTCTAGGAGATGAGTAAGCAGAAAGCAGTAGCAGTTCTTTTTTTTTTTTTTTTTTTTTTTTATCTGAAACACAAATGATTCATTTGGATTATTTGAGGATGAAATTATCATCCATGTTAAGTTACAAAAACAAACAAAACCAACATTGCAGCCAAGGGTGAAAGTAAGATCAAAAGAAAGAAAGAAATGAAGAAGATTATGGCTGGTTTACCAGTTTATAGTGATGTAAACAGCATAATTCCTTTACATTTTTGTAGGTTTATGGTGTTTGATTGATTTCCAGAAAAATTATTGCTGTTAATATTTACTTTAGATTTATGCTGTTGGTTATTCCAATATAATTATTTAGTTTTTAGTCCATTATTAACAGTTCCTACAGATGAATACTGGGATTGTTATTCACAGAATATATTGTAGTTTTTTTGAGAAAGTACATAAGCATTCTTGTCTAGTGGGAGGTGAGCCACCTGGAGATCTCTGGAGAGTGAACACAGCTCTTCAAGAAATTTTTCTAGCTGAATTTCTGATTTTCGTTGGAAAATCCATGGAGAGCTAACACAGCTCTTTTAGAATTTTTCATATCTCTTTTAAATTTTTTTCTAATTACTTATCTAATTACTTTTCTAATTACCTACTTGCAGAAAGGTTGCAGATCAAAAGCCTGGATTTTATTTACATATCAATTCAGTTATTTATTCCACATTCCCTTTTGGCCTTGCCACTAATCAGCATTTCATGACCTTTGCTCCTTGATTCTTACGAAAAGACAGCAAGCACAATTTTTAAGAATAATGAAGAGAGAGCTGACATAGCTCTTTTATCATGGTTTCTAGCAGCTGTCCATAGAAGGCTGTCTGAAGAACAAACACAACTCTTTCAGAACTTTTTCTAAATTTCTGATTTTGATTGGAAATCCAAAAATTAATTTTAGTATTTTTTATAACAGGATTTCTGCCTCGATCAGAAGATCTAAGAATTTCTTATAGCTGCTTATCTGACTGTGGTCAGAAAACCCATGTGGTCAAAAAACTATACAGAGAGCTTTTAGAATTTTACTAGCAGAGGTGCTGTCTCAAGCAGAAAGATACCTGGCTCAACCAGAGGGCTTTTTTAAAGTAGCAAGAAAATGTTGTCTAAAGCAGAGCAGAACACAAAGAACTGTCTGAAAAGCTGTCTGGAACAGACTACAGAGCCAAGAACAATCTATACAGAGCTGTCTAGGGAGGCATCTCGAATAGAACATAGGCCCCCATGTTGGAACCATGATTTGACTTCCAGTCTTTTTTTTTTCACCTTTCTCAAACAATTCTTCTCTCAGGAAACCAGATGTAGCTGAGTTTAAAACCATTCTGTACTATACAAGACAAGGGCAAAACCAATAATCTACATTTTAATGTTTCTATTATGTTTTAGTCTTATTAAAGTAAAAATATATTGCTTTATAAACATAGTTGTGATTTTCCTTTGTTTTCTATTTGCTTCCTTGCTTTTGTGTGGCACTTTTATAAAACATCATGAGACAACTTGCACTAGTTGCTTTTCCATGTCTGGAGACTGAACTCAGGTTCCCAGTCTTGGTGGCAAGTGCCTTGACACATCAATGTATCTTGACTATTTTTCTATTGTATTTTGTTTTGAAACATCATGCTATTAGTGAATTTAACAATGTTATTGGTGGAATTTCTAAGTATATTGCAAATGAATTTAAATTCTAGTATTTCAAACATGTAAATTCAAGTTTGTCTTTTTCCTTTTATGTAATACAAGAACTTTGAATACAACACTGCCCATAATGTGCTCATTCAAAAAAAAAATAATACAGCTAACTTCTATCATGTGAGAGATAATACAAAGAATTTTGCACTTTTTTGTATAAACTATGCATTTTAACTCCCTATTTCATAAAATAATAAATACCTGTCATGCTTCTTATAACTAAATCACACTACAAGTTATTGATAAGAAATAAGACCTAACTATATGGTTCCTTAGGGAGCCATGTTACTTATGCTCTAATAAATTCATATATTCAGAACAATTAAGTAGGAAATTCCTAGTTCCATCCCAAATTTTAATTGCTCAGTATTAATAGAAGTAAAGTTTTTTGTTTGTTTTTTACAATAAAGTTGGTGAGATTTAAAACAAGCTATGCAACACAAACCACACCATTTCCTTCATCTCTGTGTCTATTCTCTGAGATTGGACAAATCTTCTGGGTAAACTTATCCGTCCTTCCTTAACCCATCTATTTGCATCAGCTACTAATATCTTGAAGTACTCTCTACCAAGTAGCCTACTGATTATGCCAGCTTTGTTTCAGGGCAGTCAGTGTTCCATCTTCTTTCTACTCTCTATTTCCAGTTTCCCTGTCTCATCTCCAGAATCATGCCAGATGTCAGGAACTTGTCCTTTCTTTCTTAATATACTACCTAGTGAATCCAGCAAACTTCCTAGTAGTACAACATTCCTCATTTTGCCCTCACCCCTCTTAACTCAAATTTTGAGACAGCCCCTAATACATAGAGAAATATTTTACCTTGAACTTCCACTAGCCACACCTGGCAGGTACTTAGAAAAAGTCTCTATCATTCAACCCACAGTCACCATGCATCGCTAAGATCTAGAGAGAGCAATAGAAACCACAGATTGGAAAACCACCCAACAAAGACAAGATCAGATATCAACTCATATAACCAAAATCATTTTAAAACCAGATGCCTACATGCCAGTAGGAAAAACACATTGAAACAAACAAACAAACAAACAAACAAACACAGTCACTAACACTCAAGAAAATATCCCTCTACCAGAACCCAGGAACTCTATTATACAAGGCCCTGGGAAATGAATAACCAAAGAAGCACATGACAAGGACTTCAAACTTGCTGGTATAGATATCCTCAAGGACCTCAAAGAGATTATGAATAAACTTATTAAAGAAGTCAGTGAAAACACAAGAAAAAATTAGAAGGAAATGCTGAAAAGAGTTTGAGACAGGAAAGTAAACATCTAAAAACTGACCCAGGAATGTTCCTGTCTAAAAGGTCTACAGAGACAAAAATGGAAAAGATAATGTGAGAAAGGCAGCCCAATGACCTGCCAAACTTGGGAACCATTTCAAGGGGACTGCAAGTCCTGACACTATTACTGATGCTATGGTGTGCTTGTAGACATGAACCTAGCATGGCTGTTCTCTGAGAGGCCCATTAAGAAGCTGTCTGAGGGAGACACAAATATTTTGCCCAACCATTGGACCCTGTGGTTGAATTAAGAAGAGGCTTAAAGAAACTGATGGACAGGGTGACCCCATAGGAAGACCAAGATTCTCAACTAACACAGAACCCTGAGATCTCTCTGACACTGAGCCACCAACCAGACAGCATACATGAGCTGGTCATAAGCCCTCAACATATATACAGCAGGGGACTGCTTGGTCTGGTCTCAGTGGGAGAAGATATGACTAACTTATGAATAACTAGAGGCCCCAGGGAGTGAGAAAACCTGGCTGGGAGGGTGGGGTTGGCAGATATCCTCTTGAAGATGGGTGAGGGAAGGAGGAAGAAGATTGGAATAAGGAACTGTGACCAGTAACAGCAGACCAGTAAGCGGGGCAATGGCTGGAATATATATATATATATATATATATATATATATATATATATATATATATATATATATATATATATCAAATAATAGAATGACTAAAGAAAAGTAAAATTGCAGGAAACTTGGAAATGCAAATCTTAGGAAGTAAAACAAAACTTTAGAAGGTAAGCCTTAGCAAGAGTACAGGAAATAGAAGAGAGAAAATCAGGCAGGGGATACAAGATAGAAGAAATGAAGACCACAGAAAAGAAACTAAATCTAAAAGAGAACAAGAAGGAAACAAAGAAGAATAGAAAGAGAAGAAGAAGAAGAAGAAGAAGAAGAAGAAGAAGAAGAAGAAGAAGAAGAAGAAGAAGAAGAAGAAGAAGAAGGAGAAGAAGGAGAAGAAGGAGAAGAAGAAGAAGAAGGAGAAGAAGGAGAAGAAGGAGAAGAAGGAGAAGGAGAAGGAGAAGGAGAAGAAGAAGAAGAAGAAGAAGAAGAAGAAGAAGAAGAAGAAGAAGAAGAAGAAGAAGAAGAAGAAGAAGAAGAAGAAAGAAGAAAGAAGAAAGGAGAAGACGAAGGAGGAGGAGGAGGAGGAGATGACCACGCAAACACAATCACCCAAGGATATCTGAGACATTATAAAAAGACTGAATCTACTAATAATAAGAATAAAGAGATTCCAGCCCAGAGGACTATATCCAGCAAAAATCTCTATTACACTAGATGGAGAAAGGTAACTCTGAAATATGAAACGTAGTTTAAGCAGTACCTATCTATAAATTCAGTTCTACAAAAGGTACTAGAAGGGAATGATCAACCTGAGGAAGTTAACCACACCCATGGAAACACAAGGAATGAAATATCACTGACCATAAAAATTAGAAAAAAAAAAAAACCCAAACAAGAACAAAAACAACCCCCTCAACTAATCAACAAATCAGCAGTAATCAACAAATACTGCTCATTCATAACTCCCAACATGAACTGTCTTAATTTCCCTAGAAAAAGAGAAAAGCACAACTTGGGATTAAAAAACAGAATTCATACTTCTGCTGCATCTAAGAAACACATCTTACCACCAAGGATAGATATCATCTCAGGATTAAAATTGGAAAAAGATATCTCAAGCAACTGGACACAGGAAATAATTAAGTGACTATACGAGGAACAGAAAGGCCCCGCCGCCAGGGAGGTGGCCACTTCCTCATGAAGGTTGGTAAACAGTGAGTGAGGTTGAGCAGCAGAGGCATCTGTCACATGAGAGCCAAACTGAAGCCTGCCTGAGAGCCTAGAAATTGGTGACACAGACAAAAATGGCCATTCTGGGAGCTACCACATGGAGGAGGAACTTGCTTGGGACCATTGGGACTCAGTGGAGGGTTAAAGGGTGCTTCCCCTGAATAAATAAACAAGATTGCTGCTGCATGCTCACCTGCTCCTGGAGCCTGAGCCATTGAATTTGTGCTCAATGGGTTGCAGGAAAGAGGACTCAGGCAACATCATAGACTTCAGACCAAAACTGGTCAGAAGAGATAGACAAAGACAACAGATATTCATCAAGTGAGAAATGTATCAAGATGATCTTGCAAATATATATTTTTGCAACAAACACAAGGATATACAAGTATATAAATAAAATACTTCTACAGCATAAATCACATATTTACCCTCACACTGTAATAGTGGGTGACTTCAATACCCCAGTCTCACAAATAAACAATTCAGCCAAGAAAGAACTAAACAAGGAAATGCAGATGGTCTAAATGACATCATAAATCAAGTGGACCTAACAGATATTTATAGAACATTTCACCCAAACACAAAAGAATATGCCTTTTTCTCAATATTTCATGGAACTTTCTTAAAAACCAACCACATATCTGGGCACTAAGCTTGACTCAACAGATAAGAGAAAATTGAAAGAATGCCCTGTGACCCATACAACCACCAAGTATTAAAACTGATAATTCATAAACAACAGAAAATTTACAAACCCATTGAGATTGGAACACTCACCTCTGAATGAAAAAACAAACCAAGACAGAAATTAAGCCACAAGTTAAAACCTTTTTAGATTTGAATGGAAATGAAAACACAATATATCCAAATTTATGGGACAGAATGCTGGCTATTCTAATAGGAGAGTCCATATCACCAGGTAACTATACAAAAACATTGGAGAGATCCCAACTGCCTTGCATCACCAGAGAATATTTCTCTTGCAGTGGATGGAGACAAATGGAGACCCACTACAAGATCTTTTTCTTCTGTTTGTCCATTTCAGATGTGTTAATTTTTTTATTTAATTTTATTATATCATTTTATTTATTTAATTACATTTCATTATTATCCTGTAGAAGCCTGTTTGTTTTCTAAAGAGAGATCAACTTTGGATCTACATGGGCAGGGAGGTAGGAAGGAACTGAGAAGAGTAGAGAAAGGTAAAACTATAATTAGGATATATTATGTGAAACCTATTTTCAATTTTTAAAAAATTTAAAAAATCTCATATTAATAACAACATACCAAAACAAAAACTAACAATTAATGGAAGGCTAATAATAATTAAAGTGAATTGAAATCAATAAAATAGAAACACACAAAAACACTATAGTGAATCAATGAAACGAATAGTTAGTTCATTGAGAACATTGGTAATATTGTCAAACCCTTAAAAAAATTAGCTAAAATTCAGAGAGAGAAGAAATAAATTAATAAAATTATACATAAATAGAGCAATATCACAACAGACACTAAGTAAACTCACAGTATCTTAAAGACATATTGTGAAAATCTATACTCCCCGAAGTTGGAAAATCATAATTTTCCTGATGAAGTTAAATCAAGGTCATATTTACAAATTAAATAAACTTTTAATCTATAGTAAAATAAAAGCAATAATTAAAAAGAAACCTGCCACAAAAAGGCAAAGCACAGGGCCAGGTGTGTTTAGTGGACAATTCTATCAGACTATCAAAGAATTATTGTCAATACTCCTCAAATTATTCTAAAAATAGAAATAGAAGAAATAACCCCTACTACTTTTCATTAGACTACAATTACTATTAAAACATAAAGCACACAAAGAGCCAACAAATAGAATTACAGACCACTTTCCCTTATGATCGTAGATGCAAGTCTTCTCAATAAAATACTTGCAAATACAATAGAAGAACACACGAGGAAGATTATCCATCATGATCAAGTGGGCTTCATCCCAGAGTTGCGAAGATGTTTCAATATACACAAATCAGTAAATGGCTAGTCACACATAAATCAGTAAATGTGATCTGCAAGGTTAGTATTCTGGAATACAAAAACCATATGATCATCTCATTAGATGCAGAAATTGAACACACTTTTAACTAGATTGGATAAAAGTTTGTCTGTATTGTTGACTTTCTTAAAGAACAACCTCTTTGTTTCACTAACTTGTTTATTTTTATCCCTGATTATATTGTATTGATTTTACTCTTCCATTTGATAATTTTCAGTCATCTACTCCTCACTGGTGTATTTTCTTCTTTTCATTCTAGAGCTTTCAGGTATGCTGTTAAGTTGATAGTATTTCTCTATGCTATGAACATTTTTCTCTTGTGCTATGAACTTTTTTTTATAACTGCTTTCATTGTGTTCAGTAAGTTTGAATATATTATACATTCATTTTTATTGAATTCTAGGAAGTCTTTAATTTCTATCTTAATTCTGTCTTGATACGGAGATCATTCAGTAGGAAGTTTTCCAATTTCCATGTGTCTGTAGGCTTTCTCTGAAATGCAGTTTTCATCCCTCGTCTAATAATATACAAGACACGATTTGAATTTTCTCATATTTGTTGTAACATCCTTTGTTTCTGTTTTAAAATTAGGTATTTATTTCATTTACATTTCCAATGCTATCCCAAAAGTCCCCCACAGCCTCCCACACCCACTCCCCCCCACAAAACATACTCCCACTTCTTGGCCCTGGCGTTCCCCTATACTGAAACATATAAAGTTTGCACTACCAATGGAACTCTCTTTCCACTAATGGCCAGCTAAAATATCTTCTGATACATATGCAGCTAGAGATACAAGCTCCGGGGGGTTCTGGTTAGTTAATATTGTTGTTCCACCTATGTGGATGCAGAACCCCCAGCTCCTTGGGTACATTCTCTAGCTCCTCCATTGGGGGCCTTGTGATCCATCCAATAGTTGACTTTGAGCATCCACTTCTGTGTTTGCTAGGCCCTGGCATAGCCTCAGAAGAGACAGCTATATCAGGGTCCTTTCAGCAAAATCTTGCTAGTGGATGCAATGGTGTCAGCATTTGGAAGCTGATTATGGAATGGATCCCCTAGAATGGCAGTCTCTAGATGGTCCATCCTTTTGTCTCAGCTCCAAACTTTGTCTCTGTAACTCCTTCCATGGGTGTTTTGTTCCCAATTTTAAGAAGGGCCAAAGTATCCACACGTTGGTCTTGTTTCTTTTTGAGTTTCATGTGTTTAGCAAATTGTATCTTATATCTTGGGTATTATAATTTTCTAGACTAATATCCACTTATCAGTGAGTACATATTATGTGAGTTCTTTTGTGATTGTGTTACCTCACTCAGGATGATGCTCTCCAGGTCCATCCATTTGCCTAGGAATTTCATAAATTCATTGTTTTTAATAGCAGAGTAGTACTCCTTTGTGAAAATGAACCGCATTTTCTGTATCCATTCCTCTGTTGAGGGGCATCTGGGTTCTTTCCATCTTCTGGCTATTATAAGTAAGGCTGCTATGAACATAGTGGAGCATGTGTCCTTATTACAAGTTGAAACATCTGGATATATGCCCAGGAGAGGTATTGTGGGATCCTCTGGTAGTACTATGTCCAATTTTCTGAGGAACCGCCAGACTGATTTCCAGAGTGGTTGTACAAGCCTGCAATCCCACCAACAATGGAGGAGTGTTCCTCTTTCTCCACATCCTTGCCAGCATCTGCTGTCACCTGAATTTTTGATCTTAGCCATTCTGACTGGTATGAGGTGGAATCTCAGGGTTGTTTTGATTTGCATTTCCCTGATGATTAAGGATGTTGAACATTTTTTCAGGTGCTTCTCTGCCATTCGGTATTCCTCAGGTAAGAATTCTTTGTTCAGTTCTGAGCCCCATTTTTTATGGGGTTATTTGATTTTCTGGAGTCCACCTTCTTGAGTTCTTTATATATAGTGGATATTAGTCCCCTATCTGATTTAGGATAGGTAAAGATCCTTTCCCAATATGTTGGTGGCCTTTTGTCTTATTGATGGTGTCTTTTGCCTTACAGAAGCTTTGAAATTTTACGAGGTCCCATTTGTCAATTCTTGATCTTACAGCACAAGCCATTGCTGTTCTACTCAGGAATTTTTCCCCTGTGCCCATATCTTTGAGGCTTTTCCCCACTTTCTCCTCTATAACTTTCCCTATCTCTGGCTTTATGTGGAGTTCCTTAATCCACTTAGAGTTGACCTTATTACAAGGAGATAAGAATGGATCAATTTGCATTCTTCTACACGATAACTGCCAGTTGTGCCAGCACCGTTTGTTGAAAATGCTGTCTTTCTTCCACTGGATGGTTTTGGCTCCCTTCTCAAAGATCAAGTGACCATAGGTGTGTGGATTCCTTTCTGGGTCTTCAATTCTATTCCACTGGTCTACTTGTCGGTCATTATACCAGTGGCATGCAGTTTTTTTTACCACAATTGCTCTGTAGTACAGCTTTAAGTCAGGCATGGTGATTCCACCAGAGGTTCTTTATCATTCAGACGAGTTTTTGCTATCCTAGGTTTTTTGTTATTCCAGATGAATTTGGAGATTGCCCTTTCTAATTTGTTGAAGAATTGAGTTGGAATTTTGATGGGGATTGCATTGAATCTGTAGATTGCTTTTGGCAAAATAGCCATTTTTACTACATTGATACTGCCAATCCATGAGCATGGGAGATCTTTCCAAATCCTGAGATCTTCTTTAATTTCTTTCTTCAGAGACTTGAAGTTCTTATCATACAGATCTTTCACTTCCTTAGTTAGAGTCATACCAAGGTATTTTATATTACTTGTGACTATTGAGAAGGGTGTTGTTTCCATAATTTCTTTCGCAGCCTGTTTATCCTTTGTGTAAAGAAAGGTCATTGACTTGTTTGAGTTAATTTTATATCCAGTTACTTCATTGAACCTGTTTATCAGGTTTAGGAGTTCTCTGGTGGAATTTTTAGGGTCACTTATGTATACTATCATATCATCTGCTAAAAGTGATATTTTGACTTCTTCCTTTCCAATGTGTATCCCCTTGATCTCCTTTTTTTTTGTCTAATTGCTCTGGCTAGGACTTCAAGTTCAATGTTGAATAGGTAGGGAGAAATTGGGCAGCCAAGTTTAATCCCTGATTTTAGTGGGATTGCTTCAAGCTTCTCACCATTTACTTTGATGTTGGCTACTGGTTTGCTGTAGATTGCTTTTATAATGTTTAGGTATGGGCCTTGAATTCCTGATCTTTCCAAGACTTTTATCATGAATGGGTGTTGGATTTTGTCAAATGCTTTCTCAACATCTAACGAGATGATTATGTGGTTTTTGTCTTTGAGTTTGTTTTTATAATGGATTACGTTGATGGGTTTCCATATATTAAACCATCCCGGCATCCCTGGAATGAAACCTACTTTGTCAGGATGGGTGATTGTTTTGATGTCTTTTTGGATTCATTTAGCAGGAATATTATTGAGTATTTTTACATCGATATACATAAGGGAAATTAGTCTGAATTTCTCCATCTTTGTTGGGTCTTTCTGTGATTTAGGTATCAGAGTAATTCTGGCTTTATAGAATGTGTTGAGTAGAGTATCTTCAGCTTTTATTTTGTGGAATAGTTTGTGAAGAACTGGAATTAGATATTCTTTGACGGTGTAATAGAACTTTGCACTAAACCCATCTGGTCCTGGGTTTTTTTTTGGTTGGGAGACTATTAATAACTGCTTCTATTACTTTAGGGGATATAGGACTGTTTAGATCATTAACCTGATCCTGATTTAACTTTGGTACCTGGTATCTGTATAGAAATTTGTCTATTTCATCCAGGTTCTCCAGTTTTGTTGAGTATAGCCTTTTGTAGAATGATCTGATGGATTTTTTGGATTTCCTCTGGATCTGTTTTTATGTCTCCCTTTTCATTTCTGATTTTGTTAATTAGGATGCTGTCCCTGTGGCCTCTAGTGAGTCTGGCTAAGGGTTTATCTATCTTGTTGATTTTCTCAAAGAACCAGATCCTTGTTTGGTTGATTCTTTGAATAGTTCTTTTTCTAAGGAAACTGCAAAGCTTCTGCAAGGCAAAAGACACAGTCAATAAGACAAAAAGACCACCAACAGATTGGGAAAGATCTTTACCTATTTTAATCAGATAGGGGACTAATATCCAATATATATAAAGCATTCAAGAGGCTGGACTCCAGAAAATCAAATAACCCCATTAAAAGATGGGGCTCAGAGCTAAACAAAGAATTCTCACCCAAGGAATACTGAATGGCTGAAAAGCACCTGAAAAAATGTTCAACATCCTTAATCATCAGGGAAATGCAAATCAAAACAACCCTGAGATTCCATCTCACACCAGTCAGAATGGCTAAGATAAAAAATTCAGGTAACAGCAGATGCTGGCGAGAATGTGGAGAAAGAGGAACACTCCTCCATTGTTGGTGGGATTGCAAGCTTGTACAACCACTCTGGAAATCAGTTTGGCAGTTCCTCAGAAAATTGGACATAGTACTACCAGAGGATCCCGCAATACCTCTCCTGGGCATATATTCAGAAGATGTCCCAACCGGTAAGAAGGATACATGCTCCACTATGTTCATAGTAGTCTTATTTATAATAGCCAGAAGCTGGAAAGAACCCAGATGCCCCTCAACAGAAGATTGATACAGAAAATGCGGTTCATTTTCACAAAGGAGTACTACTCTGCTATTAAAAACAATGAATTTATGAAATTCCTAGGCAAATGGATGGACCTGGAGAGCATCATCCTGAGTGAGGTAACACAATCACAAAAGATCTGATCTCACATAATATGTACTCACTGATAACTGGATATTAACCCAGAAACTTAGTATAGTGAGATATAAGGTACAATTTGCAAAACACATGAAACTGAAGAAGAAGGAAGACCAAAGTGTGGACACTTTGCCCCTTCTTAGAATTGGGAACAATCACCCATGGAAGGAGTTACAGAGAAAAAGTTTGGAGCTGAGACAAAAGGATGGACCATCTAGAGACCGCCATATCCAGGGATCCATCCCATAATTAGCCTCCAAATGATGACACCATTGCATACACTAGCAAGCATTTGTTGCAAGGACCATGATATAGCTCTCTCTTGTGAGACTAGGCCAGGGCCTAGCAAACACAGAAGTGGATGCTCACAGTCAACTATTGGATGGATCACAGGGCCCCCAAGGGAGGAGCTAGAGAAAGTATCCAAGGAGCTAAAGAAATCTGCAACTCTGTAGGTGCAACATTATGAACTAACCAGTACCCTGGAGCTCTTGACTCTAGCTGCATATGTATCAAAAGATGGCCTAGTTGGCCATCACTGGAAAGAGAGGCCCATTGAACAGGCAAACTTCATATGCCCCAGTACAGGGGAACACCAGGGCCAAAAAATGGGAATGGGTGCATAGGGGAGTGGGGGGTTGGGACCTTTTGGAATAGCATTGGAAATGTAATTGAGGAAAATATGTAATAAAAATTATTTTAAAAAAAGAAGGTATATCCTTTTGTTTTAGGATAAAATGTTCAGTAGATATCTGTTAGATCCATTTGTTTCATAACTTCTGTTAGTTTCACTGTGTCCTTGTTTAGTTTCTGTTTCCATCATCTGTCCATTGATAAAAGTGGTGTGTTGAAGTCTCCCACTATTATTGTGTGAGGTGCAATGTGTGCTTTGAGCTTTACTAAAGTGTCTTTAATGAATGTGGCTACCCTTGTAGTTGGAGCACAATATTCAGAACTGAGAATTCCTCTTGGAAAACTTTACATTTGATGAGTGTGAAGTGCCCTTCCTTGACTTTTTTGAAGACTTTGGGTTGGAAGTAGATTTTATTAGATATTAGAATGGCTACTCCAGGTTGTTTCTTTAGACCATTTGCTTGGAAAATTGTTTTCCAGCCTTTCATTCTGAGGTAGTGTCTGTCTTTTTCCCTGAGATGGGTTTGCTGTAAGCAGCAGAATGTTGGGTCCTGTTTGTGTAGCCAGTCTTTTAGTCTATGTATTTTTATCGGGGAATTGATTCAATTGATATTAAGAGATATTAAGGAAAAATGATTGTTGCTTCACTTATTTTTGTTGTTAAAGTTGGCATTCTGTTCTTGTGGCTATCTTCTTTTAGGTTTGTTGAAGGATTATTTCTTGCTTGTTTTAGGACATGATTTCTGTCCTTGTATTTTTTTTCCTGTTATTATCCTTTGAAGGGCTGGATTCCTGGAAAGATAATGTGTTAATTTGGTTTTATGGTAGAATACTTTGGTTTATCAATCTATGGTAATTGAAAGTTTGGCTGGGTTTAGTAGCCTGGGCTGGTAATTGTGTTCCCTTAGTGTCTTTATAACATCTGTCCAGGATCTTCTGGCTTTCATAGTCTCTGGTGAAAAATCTTGTGTAATTCTGATAGGCCTGCCTTTATATGTTACTTGACCTTTTTCCCTTACTACTTTTAATATTTTATCTTTATTTAGCGCATTTGTTGTTCTGATTATTATGTGTTGGGAGGAATTTCTTTTCTGGTCCAGTCTATTTGGAGTTATGTAAGCTTCTTGTATGTTCATGGGCATCTCTTTCTTTAGGTTTGGGAAGTTTTTTCCTATAATTAGTTTGAAGATATTTGCTGGCTCTTTAAGTTGAAAATCTTCATTCTCATTTACTCCTATTATCAGTAGGTTTGGTCTTCTCATTGTGTCCTGGATTTCCTGGATGTTTTGAGTTAGGATCTTTTTGCATTTTCCATTTTCTTTGATTGTTGTGTACATGTTCTCTATGGAATCTTCTGCACCTGAGATTCTCTCTTCCATCTCTTGTGTTCTGTTGCTGATGCTCGCATCTATGGTTCCAGATTTCTTTCCTAGGGTTTCTATCTCCAGCGTTGCCTCACTTTGGGTTTTCTTTATTATGTCTACTTCCCTTTTCAGATCTAGTATGGTTTTGCTCATTTCCATCACCTGTTTGGATGTGTTTTCCAGTTTTTCTTTAAGGACTTTTACATGTTTGGTTGTGTTTTCCTGATTTTCTTAAAGGACTTGCAACTCTTTAGCAGTGTTCTCCTGTATTTCTTTAAATGAGTTATTAAAGTCCTTCTTGGTGTCCTCTAACATCATCATGTGATATTCCTTTAAATCCAGGTTTGTTGTCTTGCTCAGGACTGGCTGAGGTGGGAGTGCTGGGTTCTGATTATAGTGAGTGGTCTTGGTTTCTGTTAGTAAGATTCTTAAGTCTGCCTTTCACCATCTGGTAATCTCTGGAGTCAGTTGTTATAGTTATCTCTGGTTAAGACTTGCTCCTTTCGTGATTCCCTTAGCCTCTACCAGCAGTCTTGAGAGACTAGCTCTCTCTTGAGTTTCAGTGGTTAGAGCACTCTCTGCAGGCAATCTCTCCTCTTGCAGGGATTGTGCACAGATATCTGGCATTCGGACCTGCCTCTTGGCAGAAGATGAAGGCCTGAAACAGGGTCAGTTTCAGAGCTGTTAGCTTCTGTAGTCCACACTCTCACTTTTGCAGACTACTCTTGGTGGGATCCAGGAACCAAGATGGCTCCCTCAGGTGCTCAGGCAAAGCCCTCCAAGGCAGGGCAGACACCTCTCTTCTGGCAGGGAAGGTGCCTGGATGTCAGGATCCCAAAAGGAGGTCTACCTCAGAAATTCTGTGACTCCTGCCTGTCCCAGGAGCTGTTAGTTTCTGCACACTCTCACCTGCACAGACTAGTCTTGGTGGGATCTGGGAACCAAGATGGCTCCCACAGATCACTTCCTTTGTTTCTAAGTATGCAATCAATTTTGGTAAAAGGTTCCATGAGCTGCTACAAAGGGGTATATTCTTTGTGATTGGATCAAATGCTCTATAATCATCTGTTAAGTTCATTTGAGTCATATTATTGATTTGTTCCATTACCTGCTTGGCTTCTGGCAAAGCAGGGCTCTTTTACTAGAGTTGTGTTTTGATGGATATGAAGCAAAGAAGAGGGGGTGCTCATGAGGACTGCTTGGAAAACTTTAAAAAGTGTTAGCATGTTGTAGTTTTTGGCTTACATAGGTTTCCTAATACTGGCAAAGCCTCCAGTAAAAGCAGGAATATTCAGTAGGAGTTATAAAGTAAGATATGAAAGATTTTTTCCAATGTATTATTAAGAAGACAAAATTTTTCTATGAAAATATCTTTTCAAGCTATAAATACAGTTAGCACATTGTGGGAAGCATCTTTCATGGAGTTTTTAATATGAGCATAGCCTCCAGTAAAGTAGGAGTCTTCTGTAGGAGATCTGGACTGAGATATGACAGATGTTTTCAATGGATTATTAAGAAGAAAAACAGTTCTGTTAAAATATTCTTCTTTTGCTAAAACTAATTCCAGAGTCACATTAAAAATTTTCTTATCACAATAAGACCAGTAAACAATAGGGATAGAAATCTCCTAGGTGGTTAATCACAAGATAGTCCTTGCTCCTCTCCAGCCCCTAAAACACTTACTACATGTGAAAAAAAATGCATTCAGACTCTGAGTCTAGGAAATAATAAAAGGACTTTTCACTCTTGCCTGGTGTTGGTGTGTTGCTAGACTTACATAGTTTGCCAGCATATTGTTTTTCAAGAGTTAATCAGGAGAACTATACGAGTCAAACAAAGTCTACATGGTTTTAACAGTAAATGAGTGTGCATGGTTTAAGGTACATCAAAACAGATGTATTTATCTAAGTAACATCTGTTAGTATTCGTAGTTTTTAACTTTAAAAAATCCTAATTTTTTTCAATTTTTGGTTTCATTATGGTGTATTTATATAAATCAATAAAAGAAATGTTCAAGTTTGATTCACTTAGCATACTCACAGCATTGTGATGTCAACTACTGCTGAATTTTCATACACATTAGTGTTTGGAGGAGGCAACGTGAAGTTAGGAGTTCTGTAATCATATTAAAGTATTAAAAGTTAAATTCAATATAAATGAAGACCCATTTGAACTTATTTAAAAAATTATATTTTCCCTTCAGTCATCCACAGGAATGGTAACGTATTTTTAATTCTCTTTTGATTAGCTTCAATTGACTTACATATTATTGAGATGTCATTATGCTTTTTGTACTTCCTGCATTCTAGAGATAAATATACCCATTATTTTTCTAGGTTATAATCTTCTGTTGCTAATAATGCCATTTTCACAAATATAGGTAGAACTTATTTGGGAATCACCCATTTATCTTATCTTTAATTGTTGCCATGTTCTAACTCCTTCTCCTTGATCAATTTCACAATGAAGATGAGATGTATCCGAGAGGAATCTAGGGTAACTGGAAGGCAAACTAAAATATGAAGTGCAGGTATTTGGCATCTAACACTGCAGAGATAGTGCTTCAAAACAATAATTTTCCAAATGTATTATAACGCAGATGTGCACATGTAGCTTCATGGTTTTTTGGGTATTGAAATGATATTACTTTCAAATGTATGAAGCACCTTGTTATAGAATATATGAAAGAAGATATTGATTTACTATTTCAAAAGACTTCAAAAGCTCACTCTTATGGCTCCGAGAATTACCTAGAAAATGTAATACCAGCTTGGTTAATACTATAGAGCCAAGTTCCCCAAGGCTTTTATAGGTCATCCTGTTTGTCTCCTTAGGATCATATAATTGTCACATATATTAATATTCACTATACATCTGTTCACATGTCTCAAAATGACTCTGTGCCTTTGATTTCTGTGTATAAAAATATAAAATAAAATGGTAAGTTTGAGATCTGGGCTTAAAGAATTGTAGAATGTCCATGTTAGTGTTCAGGTCTTTAGTACCATACTATATGTCCCACCCTTAGGGTTTGAAATAGGAACACAGCTGCCAGGTGTGGTGGCACACAGCTTTAATCCCACCACTCAGGAGGCAGAGGCAGGCAGATTTCTGAGTTCGAGGCCAGCCTGGTCTACAAAGTGAGTTCCAGGACAGCCATGGCTGTACAGAGAAACCCTGTCTCAAAAAACCAAAAATAAATTAAAAAATTTAAAAAGAAAAAGAAGAAACACAGCTAACTATTCATGAGGGCCAGTTTTTTTTTTTTTTTTTTTTTTTTTTATGCTTGTTCCTGTCTTAGTATAAAAGACTGGTATATGGTGTGTGTGTGTGTGTGTGTGTGTGTGTGTGTGTGTGTGTACATGCACATATGCATGCATATTAGGGCATTCTGGTGTGTAAACATTGTGTCCACTAGCTAACATGTTCTATTCTATGTCCACCTTAACTTTTGAGATAGAGTCTCTCACTGAGTGAGCCTGGAGTTTACCCATTGAAGTGAATAGCTTGTGTTATGAAAGTCTTTGTTCCTATAGCATTAAGAATGTAGAAAGGCATCACCAGGTTGAGATATTATATGGACGCTGGTGATTCTTCATACTTTCACAGGCATTTTACTTACTGCGATATCTCCCTAGTTATCCTGCAGATAACTCTTTACAGAAGAGCTGTTGTCAGTATTTATTCATGAATTTTGCATGTGTCACATCAAAAATAAGTGAGAGAAATAATTCAGTGGATAATAGCACAGAATGTATTTCCAGAGGTTTCAGGTTCAATATCCAACACTTCCCTGACAACTCATATCTTTTAACAATTCCAGAAAAAAGGCATCCAAAAACTAATCTGGCCTCAATGTACATCATGCTCATCATAATTCATAGTTGTAAATGCAGAGAAAACACTCAGACACAGAAAGAAAGATAGAAAGAAAGAAAGAAAGAAAGAAGAAAGAGAGAGAAAGAAAGAAAGAAAGAAAGAAAGAAAGAAAGAAAGAAAATATCCACAAATTTCTAACATCTTATAATATCAAATGTTTAATTCTGATTCTTTCTTTTTTTTGTTTTTTGTTTCTTGTTTTTTTGTTTGTTTGTTTGTTTTCTAGACAGGGTTTCTCTATGTAGTACTGGCTGTCCTGGAACTCACTCTGTAGCCCAGGCTGGCCTGGAACTCAGAAATCTGCCTGCTTCTGCCTCCCTAGTGCTGAGATTAAAGGTGTGTGCCCCCACAATAGGCTTTAATTCTGATTCTTAACTATAAATAGATTTCTCAAGTAAGCAAATTACATTTGTTATAGCAAATTACAGTGTAATATATGAACACATATTAAAGTAAACACATAAGTCTCATGAAAAATGATGTTATAATAATTAAAGACATTTCAATTCCATTCTTCAATATTTCTTCTATTATCAAAAAGTCAAATTGTAAAGAAAGTTTATATCCATTTCTCCATCAAGTATCATAATACACTAATTTACAACTAATTACTCATTGTATGATATGTATCAAGACAGCAATGATGTCAATAAAAAATTTGTGGTTTGTTTTCGCCTAGAAATATTTTTAGGCTTAACAAAATTGATCTGAATCAATCTAAAAGAATTCTGCAATGCTTAGTTCATCCAAGTGATTCTTGAAGAGGAATGGGTAGTTTAATCAAAGGAGGTTTTGCAGTATTTTGCCTTCTCTTTGCATAGACTCAAATTCTTTGAAGGCTAGAGGTTTTCAGGCAGCAGAGTTTCAAGCTTGAGCATTTCCTGTGCAAGAAGCAGGGCAGAGATTGTTCCCAAGGCACTGTATTTTGCTTTCTGAAGATTTCCTGAAAGACTAACTGAGGAGACCTATTCAAGTTTATCTCTCCCAGTAGTCCTTAAGGGTAGAGAAATTGGTTCAAAGGAAATGTTCCTTAGGAAACAAAGAAGATAAAATGAAAAAACTACCGGTCAACCCTTGGAGCAAAATCAACCACAGTATTATACACTGAACAATTATTAAGAACAGAATCTTTCGGGGAAAAGCTGTTGACATTTCTCAATGAGCAATAGTGATCCTCAAAAACACCTGTTTGGAAAAGCAGACACAAAGAGTCCTGATCTTTCTAGGCTCTGTATATTCAATAAGGGAAGGCAAAAAGAGAACAAAGAAAAGATGTGACTTTAGACATTATAGATTAGTTCACTACAGGTTAAATTTCAAGAATGTTATCAATAAATCAGAGTCAAAAATGAGATACATATCCTGAATAAAATATAAATTATTTTTAAAAATAAATAAATTGAAACCATACACATCCATGAATTTAAAGTTACTACTTTTGTAACAAAACTAGCAAAGTTGGTTTATAAATTAAAACCAATTTCAATTGTTTTTTTGAACACATGTAAATAACCCAACTGTAAAATAAATCATATCTTTCATTTCAAACCATATAGCAAATCCATAATCATGGAATAGAATTTGAAGTTCAAACATAGTAATGAGTATTATCGATTATTTTGTAATAAATGTAACAGAAGGCAGAAGAGTCTTTTGGAGTTTAGAGATATAGCTGGGTAATAGAGTACTTACCATATCCAATGCCAGAAAAGGAATAGATTTCTTTTAATGTGTGTGTGTGTGTGTGTGTGTGTGTGTGTGCATGCTCATTCACACAACCATGTTCATATTAATGCTGGTGTGTGAGAGTGGTCATCATGCATGTGGAGAACATGATAAAACCACTGATCTCATCTTCTGGAATATAACATCCATCTCCTTTGACACAGGATGACTCAGTGATCAAAGCTCAGTAATCAAACTCTAAGAGCAGGCTACAAAATCCTAAGGGTGTTGCTGTTTCTATCTCTTCTGATTCAGGATTACAAACAAGATGCACCCTGCTCAGCTTTTTATATGGGTTTGGGGAATAGGGTTCAGGACTTCTTTTTGCTTCAGAGGAAGCCTCTTTGCCAATTGAGCTATCTTCCAGTCTTATCTTTCTAAATTATGAATGATTACAGGTCAACAGGTCACACAGACATACATGCATGTGGGACCAAGAAAGGCAGTCTGTGTTCTGGTCGAGCAAGGCTTACTCCCAAGACCCAGTAGAAAACTCTACAAGGGACAGAACAGTGAGCCATGTTTCCAGACACAGGCGCCTGACATCATGAGTCCTCAACTCCATAATCCAGTGACTATCAATCAAGTAGACAATGTCCCAAGATCCTGGTTTTCTGGCTAGAGTCCACCCCCACAGTTAACCTGGCAATAGCCAGGTATGCTCTTCCCCACATTTACCAGTCAACAGCAAGGTAGCCCAGCCAACAATAAAAGGGACTGTTTGGCTCCTCTTCTCTCTCTTAAGCTCTTGCTTACTTCTTTGTTTCTCTCCTCTCACCTCCCCTCTCCCCTTCCTTCCCTCCCTCTCTCCAGGTGGCCATTGCTGGCCTCTACTTCAATATTCCTCTCCCTCTCTCTGCCTTTCTACAATAATAGCCTTGAAACCATGGACAATTTCTGCTCATTAAGACCCTCTGTGTTAGAACAATGGAATAGGCCTTTCCCTAAAAAGCCATGTCTAATCTCCTGCTGCAAGGCCTCTCAGCATTTCCAGCCACCAGAACAGACCAAGGATTCTCACCCTTGTGGAAAACACCCAGCATCTCTTTCCCCTGCCCCCTTCTTCTGTTAGCTCCAGGGCTGACAGAGCTGCCCCTAGGGCAATCACTTTGGTTCCAGTGATGTCCTGCAATGCCCAAGAGCTAGAACCTGTCATCTCTGGCATCCTTGAGGTGCAGAGACCTTTGACTACTCCCTCTCCTACACCCACATGGTTTCCCACACTCATACACCCTCTCAGACAGCATGGAGAGCTTGAAGCAGTCGCCCGCACCTGCTTGCCCAGAGCCCTGGAGCTCTGGCCGGACATGGGTTATCTCTTCCACCCCCTTTATTTCCCCAAGCATGGTGCCACACACATGCATATTGTTTGATTAATCATGCATAAAAATAAAGTATATCAGCTACAAGATACACACCCACACTAACAGCCTGCATGCTTCCCAGGAGCTCTGCAGTAATCAGACACAGGTGAATATCACTGCCAAATACACATACCAGCAAAGACAATCATGGGCCCAGATGACACTGTACCCACCTCCCCCACTGTACACCAACACAACCTCCCCACCATGCTCCACCTTTCTTCCAGCCAGCTTTCTCCCCAGGCCAGATCAGTAGCCTGATGCCCGCCCATACTCCACTGCCTGCTTGACTCCCAGGAGGCCCAAAGTAGGTAAGGACACTGCCTGCCTGTCTCCCAGAAGGAATGCAGTAACCAGGGACACAGGAGGCCTTCTCTAACCAGAAACATAAGAGGCCCACCCTAATGAGTTAGAACCCTACCTGTCTCTAAGGAGAACAGCTCTACCTGCCTCCAACAAGACCAGCTCCAGTCAGAGACACCAGGCCAGGTAAAACCGCAGAGAACAAGATAGACAGAGGCAAGCAAAAGATCATGAGGAACAGAACCCAGTGAAATTTGGCACCATCAGAACCCAGTTCTCCCACTAAAAAGATACTGTAGCACGCATGAAAAGCAAGCTAATGACCTAAAATTGCATCTCATAAAGATGATACAGCCCTTTAACAAGGATGAAAAAATAAATCTCCCTTAAGGAAATACAGAAAAACACAGGCAAACAGGAAGAAGCCCTTAAGGAAGATACAAATAAATCCCTTAAAGAAAAATAGAAAAATATAATGAAGCAGGTGAAGAAATTGAACAAAATATTCAAAGAATCAGAAATGGATATAGAAATAATAAAAATAAAGTCAAAGGGGGGCAACCATGGACAATTTAGGAAACAGATCAGGAGCTACAGATACAAGCATCACCAAGAAAATATAAGAGTTAAAAGAGATATTCTCAGGGATAGAAGGTACCATAGAAAATATTGACACATTATTCAAAGAAAATACTAAGTATAAAAAGCTTCTAATACAAAATATCCAGGAAATTCAGGACACAATGAAAATATCAAACCTAAAAATAATAGGAATAGACAAAATTGAAGAATCCCAGCTCAAAGGGCTAGAAAACATCTTCATAAAAATCACAGAAGAAAACTTGCCTAACCTAAAGAAAGAGATGGTCATAAAGGTACAAGAAGCCTACAGAAAACAAAATAAATTGGACAAAAGAAGAAAATTTTCTTGTTATA
Source organism: Mus musculus (assembly GCF_000001635.26). Lineage (NCBI taxonomy): Eukaryota > Metazoa > Chordata > Mammalia > Rodentia > Muridae > Mus > Mus musculus. The sequence continues at coordinate 37,697,680 of NC_000070.6, forward strand.
ATAATAATCAAAACATTAAATGAACAGAACAAAAAATATTAAAAGGTGTGAAAGAAAAAGGCCAAGTAGCCTATAATGGCAGACCTATCAGAATTATACCAGACTTCTCAACAAATACTCTAAAAGCCAGAAGATCCTGGACAGATGTCATACAGACCCTAAGAGAACAGAAATGCCAGCCCAGGCTACTATTCCAAACAAAACTCTCAATAAACAAAGGTGCTGAAACAAAGATATTCCATGACAAAATCAAATCTAAGCAATATCTTTCCACAAATGCAGCCCTACAAAAAAGAATATATGGAAAACTCCAACAGAAAGACAGAAACAACACCCAAGAAGAAGTGAAAAATTATTCTTTTAAAACAAACCCAAAATAAAATGCCATATAAACAATTCCACTGCTAACAACAAAAATAGCAGGAAGCAACAATAAATGGTACTTAATATCTCTTAACATAAATGGACTCAGTTCCCTAATAAAAAGACATAGATAACAGACTGGATATGCAAACAGGAACAAGCATTTTGCTGCATACAGGAAACACACCTCAGTGACAAAGACAAATACTACCTCAAAGTAAAAGGCTGGAAAAAAATTCAAAGCAAATGGTCCCAAGAAACAAGCTGGATTTGCCATTCTAATATCTGATAAAATAGACTTTCAACCAAAAATTATCAAAAGAGATGAAAAAGGACGTTTCATACTCATCAAAGGAACAATTTACCATGATGAACTCTCAATTCTGAGAATCTAGGCCCAAATGCTAGGGCACCCACTTTCAAAAAAGAAACTTTCCTAAATCCCAAAGTACACATTAAATTTCACAACAATAATAGTGGGGGACTTCAAAACCCCACTCTCTCAGACCTACAAAGAAGAACTAATACCAATACTCTTCATTCCACAAAATAGAAACACACGGATCTCTACCCAATTCATCCTTTTAAGCCACAGTTACACTGATACCAAAACCACAACATGACCCAATAAAGAAAGAGAACTTCAGGCTAATTTCCCTTATGAATATTGGTGCAAAAATACTCAATAAAGCTGGGCAGTGGTGGCACACACCTTTAATCCCAGCACTTGGGAGGCAGAGGCAGGCAGATATCTGAGTTCAAGGCCAGCCTGGTCTACAGAGTGAGTTCCAGGACAGCCAGGACTACACAAAGAAACCCTGTCTCAAAAAACAAAAACAAAAACAAAAAACAAACAAACAAACAAACAAAAAACTCAATAAAATTCTCACAAACCTAATCCAAGAACACATCAAAATGATCCTTCATAATGATCAAGTAGTCTTTATCTCAGGGATGCGGGGATAGTTCAATATATGAAAATTCATCAACATAATCCACTATATAAAAAAATTTAAAAAAACCCAAATTATCATATCATTAGATGCTGAAAAAGCATTTGACAAAATGCTACAAAGCAATTTCAAAATTCATTTTTATGTTTAAAATCTTGGAATGAACATGAATTTATGCCCCATATTTAAATGAAGTAAAGGCAATATACAGAAAAACAGTAGCCACCATCAAACTAAATGGAAAGAAATTGAAAGAATCCCACTAAATCAGGGTCTAAACAAAGCTTCCCACTTTCTCTCTATCTATTCAATATAGTACTCAAAGTTATTGCCAGAGCCATGTGACAACCAAAGTTGGTAAAGCGATAAAAACTGCAAATGAAGAGGTCAAGATATCAGTATTTGCAGGTGATATGATAGTATAATTAAGTGATCCCAAAAATTCCAGCAAAGAATTTCTTCAGCTGATAAACAATTTCAGCAAAGTGGCTAGATATAAAAATCTCAAACAATTCACTAGCCCTCCTCTACTTATAAGGATAAATGGGATAAGAAAGAAACTAAGGAAAAGACACCTGTCAAATGAATCACAAGTAAAATAAAATATCTTGGTGTGACTCTAGCCAAGCAAGTGAAAGATCTGTAGGTCAGTAACTTCAAGTCTTTGAAGAAAGAAATTAAAACCTCAGAAGATCCAAAGATCTCCCATGCTCATGAATCAGCAGGATTAACATAGAAAAAATTGACCATCTTACAAAAAGCAATTTATAAATTCAATGTAAATGTTATTAACATTCCAACTCAGTTATTAACAGAGATAGAGAAAATTTCAAATTCATTTGAAACAAGAAAAAACCCAGGATAGTGAAAAGCATTCTCAACAATAAGACAACTTCTGGGGGAATCACCATCCTTGACCTCAGGTTCTAATACAGAGTCATAGTGATAAAAAAAAACTACATCGTATTGGTAAAGAGACAAACAAGTAGATCAATGGAATAGAATTGAACCCACGCACCTATTGTAACTTGATCTTTGACAAAGAAACTAAAACTATACTTTGAAGAAAAGACAGCATATTCAACAAATGATGCTAGGTTAAGTGGGGTCCGCATGTAGAAGAATACAAATTGACCCATTTTTATCTCCTTGTACAAAATTCAAGTACAAGTGGATCAAGAACCTCCATATAAAACCAGATACACTGAAACTAAAAGAAAAGAAAATGGGGAAAGCCTCTAGCACATGGCACAGTGGAAATTTTCCTGAACAGATCACCAATGTCCCAGGCTTTAAGATCAAGTATAGACAAACAGGATCTCATAAAATTGAAAAGCTTCTGTAAGGAAAAAGACTCTGTCATCAGGACAAAATAGCAACCTACAGATTATGAAAACATCTTTACCAATCCTGCATCCAATACAAGGCTAATATCAAATATATACAAAGAACTCAGGAACTTTGACTTCATAGAACCAAACAACCCTATTGAAAATTAGATACAGAGCTAAACAAAGAATTCTCAACTGAGGAATCTTGAATGACTGAGAAGTACCTAAAGAAATGTTCAACAGCCTTAGTCATCAAGGAAATGTAAATCAAAATGACCCTGAGACTCCAACTCGTACAAGTCATAATGGCTAAGATCAAAAACTCAGGTGGCAGCAGATGCTGGAGAGAATGTGGAGAAGAAGGAAGACTCCTCCATTGAGGGTGATCTTGCAAGCTTGTACAACCACTGTGGATATCAGTCTGGTGGTTCCTCAATAAATTGGTTATATTACTACCTGAGGACCCAGCTATACCACTCCATGGCATATACCCAAATGATGCTCCAACAAATAACAAGGACACATGTTCTACTATATTAATAGCAGCCTTATTTATAATAGTTATAAGCTGCCAACAACCCAGATGTTCCTCATCAGAGGACTGGGAACAGAAAAGGTGGTATATTTACACAATGGTTTACTACTTGGCTATTTAAAACGATGACTGCATGAAATTTGCAAACAAGTGGATGGAATTAGAAAATATCATCCTGAGTGAGGTAACCTAGTCACAAAAGAACACACATGGTATGTACTCACTGATTAGTGGATATTAGGAAAAAAGATCAGAATACATACAATAGAACTTCCAGACCATATCAAACTCAAGAAGAAGGAAGATCAAAGTGTGCATGCTTCAGTCCTATTTAGATGGTAGAACAAAATAATCATAGGACATAGAAGGTATGAGTGACTTGGGAGGAAAAGAAGTGGGGAAGAGGAAAAAAGTGGGGGCAGGATCAAATGTGGGAGGAGACCAACCTAAAGAAAGAGATGACCATGAACATACAAGAAGCCTACAGTACTACAAATAGACTCGACCAGAAAAGAAATTCCTCTCATCACATAATAATTAAAATATCAAATGTAAAAAACAAAGAGAGTATATTAAAAGCAGTAAGGGAAAATGTCAAGTAACATATAAAGGCAGACCTATCAGAATTATACCTGACTTCTCCCCAGAGACTATGAAAGACAAAGGATCATGGGCAGATGTCATACAGAACCTAAGAGAACACAAATGCCAACCCAGGCTACTATACCCACCAAAACTCTGAATTACTATAGATGGAAAAACCAAGGTATTCCATGACAAAACCAAATTTATACAATATCTTCCCACAAATCAAACCCTTCTAAGGATAATAAAGGGAAAAGTCCAACAAAAAGAGGGAAACTAAGCTCAAGAAAAAGCAAGAAAGTAATCTTTTAACAAACCTAAAGAAGATAGCCACATGAACAGAATTCCAATTCTAACAACAAAAATAACAGGAAGCAAAAATGACTTTTCCTTATTATCTCTTAATATCAATGGACTTAATTCCCCAATAAAAAGACATAGACTAACAGACTGGTTACATAATTAGGACACAACTTTGTGCTGTGTACAGGAAACCAACATCAGGGGCAGAGAGAGACACTACCTTAAAATAAAAGCCTAGAAAACAATTTTCCAAGCAAACAGTCCGAATAAACAATCTGCAGTAACCGTTCTAAAATCGATTAAAATTGACTTTCAATCTAAAGTTCTCAAAAAAGATAACGAGAAACACTTCTTACTCATTAAAGGTAAAGTTTACAAAGATGAACTCTCAATTCTGAACAACTATGCTGCAAATGTAAGAGCATCCATATTCATTAAAGTAACTTTGTTAAAACTCAAAGCACACGTTACACCTCACAAAATAATAGTGGGAGACTTCAACACTGCACTCTCATCAAGAGACAGATCCTGGAAACAGAAACTAAACAAAGACACAGTGAAACTAACAGAAGTTTTGAAACAAATGGACTTAACAGATATCTATGGAACATTTTATCCTAAAACAAAAGGATATACCTTCTTCTCAGAACCTCATGGTACTTTCTACAAAATTGACCATATAATCAGTCACCAAACATGCCTCAACAGTTACAAAAATATTGAAATAATTCCATGCATCCTATCAGATGACAGGAGACTAAGGCTGATCTTCAATAACAACATAAATAATAGAAAGACTACATACTCATGGAAGCTGATCAACACTCTATTCTATGATTATTTGACAAAGAAGAACTAAAAATGAAATTAAAGAATTTTTGGAGTTTAATGAAAATGAAGCCACAAGAAACCCAAACTTATGGGACACAATGAAAGAAGTCCTAAGAGAAAACTTAGAGCTCTAAGTGCCTTCAAAAAGAAACTAGAGAGAGCACACACTAGCAGCTTGACAACACACCTAAAAAGCTTTAAAACAAAAGTAAGCAAATTCACCAAAGAGCAGTAGAAGGCAGGAAATAATCAATCTCAGGGCTGAAATCAACCAAATGGAAATAAAAACAACTATACAAAGAATCAACCAAACCAGGAGCTGGTTCTTTGAGAAAATTAACAAGATAGATAAAGATTTAGCAAGACTAACTAGAGGGCACAGGGACGGTATCCTAACTAACAAAATCAGAAATGAAAAGGGAGACATAACAACAGAACCTGAGGAAATAAAAAATAAATAAATAAATAAAAAATAAACACCAGGATCTGATTAACAATCTAAACAGTCCTATATCCCCTAAAGAAATAGAAACATTGGGTTGGAAGTCGATTTTATCCGATAATAGAATGGCTACCCCAGCTTGTTATTTCAGACCATTTGCTTGGAAAATTGTTTTCCAGCGTTTCACTCTGAGGTAGTGTCTGTCTTTTTCCCTGAGATGAGTTTCCTGGAAGCAGCAGAATGTTGGATCCTGTTTGTGTAGCCAGTCTGTTAGTCTATGTCTTTTTATTGGGGAATTGAGTCCATTGATATTAAGAGATATTAAGGAAAAGTAATTGTTGCTTCCTTTTATTTTTGTTGTTACAGTTGTCATTCTGTTCTTGTGGCTGTCTTGTTTTTGGTTTATTGAGGGGTTACTTTCTTGCTTGTTCTAGGGCATGATTTCTGTCCTTGTATCGCTTCTTTTATGTTATTATCCTTTGAAGGGCTGGATTCATGGAAAGATAATGTGTAAATTTGGTTTTGTTGTGGAATACTTTGTTTTCTCCATCTATGGTAATTGAGAGTTTGGCCTGAAGACAAGGAGGGACACTTCATACTCATCAAAGGTAAAATCCTCCAAGAGGAACTCTCAATTCTGAATATCTACGCTCCAAATGCAAGGGTAGCCACATTCATTAAAGACACTTTAGTAAAGCTCAAAGCACACATTGCACCTCACACAATAATAGTGGGAGACTTCAACACACCACTTTCATATCTACAGAACATTTTGTCCTAAAACAAAAGGATATACATACTTCTTAGCACCTCACGGGACCTTCTCCAAAGTTGACCATATAATTGGTCACAAAACAGGCCTCAACAGATACAAAAATATTGAAATTGTCCCATGTATCCTATCAGACCACCATGGCCTAAGGCTGATCTTCAATAACAACATAAATAATGGAAAGCCAACATTCACATGGAAACTGAACAACACTCTTCTCAATGATACCTTGGTCAAGGAAGGAATAAAGAAAGAAATTAAAGACTTTTTAGAGTTTAATGAAAATGAAGGCACATCATACCCAAACCTATGGGACACAATGAAAGCATTTCTAAGAGGGAAACTCATAGCTCTGAGTGCCTCCAAGAAGAAACTAAAAAGAACACACACTAGCAGCCTGACAACATATCTAAAAGCTCTAGAAAAGAAGGAAGAAAATTCAACCAAGAGGAGTAGACAACAGGAAATAATCAAACTCCAGGGTGAAATCAACCAAGTGGAAACAAGAAAAACTATTCAAAGAAATAACCAAACGAGGAGTTGGTTCTTTGAGAAAATCAACAAGATAGATAAACCCTTAGCTAGACTCACTAGAGGGCACAGGGACAACATCCTAATTAACAAAATCAGAAATGAAAAGGGAGACATAACAACAGATCCTGAAGATATCCAAAAAACCATCAGATCCTTCTACAAAAGGCTATACTCAACAAAACTGGAAAACCTGGACAAAATGGACAAATTTCTAGACAGATACCAGGTACCAAAGTTAAATCAGGATCAAGTTAACCATCTAAACAGTCCCATATCTCTTAAAGAAATAGAAGCAGTCATTAATAGTCTCCCAGCCAAAAAAAGCCCAGGACCAGATGGGTTTAGTGCAGAGTTCTACCAGACCTTTAAAGAAGATCTAATTCCAGTTCTGCACAAACTATTCCACAAAATAGAAGTAGAGGGAACTCTACCCAACTCATTCTATGAAGCCACGATTACTCTGACACCTAAACCACAGAAAGATCCAACAAAGATAGAGTACTTCAGACCAATTTCCCTTGTGAATATAGATGCAAAAATCCTCAATAAAATTCTCGCTAACCGAATCCAAGAACACATTAAAGCAATCATAGATCCTGACCAAGTAGGTTTTATTCCAGGGATGCAGGGATGGTTTAATATACGAAAATCCATCAATGTAATCCGTTATATAAACAAACTCAAGGACAAAAACCACATGATCATCTCGTTAGATGCAGAAAAAGTATTCGACAAGATCCAACACCCATTCATGATAAAAGTCTTGGAAAATTCAGGAATTCAAGGCCCACACCTGAATATGATAAAAGCAAACCAGTAGCCAACATCAAAGTAAATGGTGAGAAGCTTGAAGCAATCCCACTAAAATCAGGGACTAGACAAGGCTGCCCACTTTCTCCCTACCTCTTCAACATAGTACTTATAGTCCTAGCCAGAGCAATTTGAGAACAAAAGGAGATCACGGGGATACAAATTGGAAAATATGAAGTCAAAATATCACTTTTTGCAGATGATATGATAGTGTATATAAGTGACCCTAAAAATTCCACCAGAGAATTCCTAAACCTGATAAACAGCTTTGGTGAAGTAGCTGGATATAAAATTAACTCAAACAAGTCAATGGCCTTTCTCTACACAAAGAATAAACAGGCTGAGAAAGAAATTAGGGAAACAGCACCCTTCTCAATAGTCACAAATAGTATAAAATATCTTGGTGTGACTCTAACTAAGGAAGTAAAAGATCTGTATGATAAAAACTTCAAGTTCCTGAACAAAGAAATTATAGAAGATCTCAGAAGATGGAAAGATCTCCCATGCTCATGGATTGGCATGATCAATATTGTAAAAATGGCTATCTTGCCAAAAGCAATCTACAGATTCAATGCAATCCCCATCAAAATTCCAACTCAATTCTTCAACGAATTAAAAAGAGCAATCTGCAAGTTCATCTGGAATAACAAAAAACTTGGATAGCAAAAACTCTTCTCAAGGATAAAAGCACCTTTGGTGGAATCACCATGCCTGACCTAAAGCTTTACTACAGAGCAATTGTTATAAAAACTACATGGTACTGGTATAGTGACAGACAAGTAGACCAATGGAATGGAATTGAAGACCCAGAAATGAACGCACACACCTATGGTCACTTGATCTTCGACAAGGGAGCTAAAACCATCCAGTGGAAGAAAGACAGCATTTTGAACAAATGTTGCTGGCTCAACTGGTTGTTATCATGTAGAAGAATGCGAATCAACCCATTCCTCTCTCCTTGTACTAAGGTCAAATCTAAGTGGATCAAGGAACTTCACATAAAACCAGAGACACTGAAACTTATAGAGGAGAAAGTGGGGAAAAGTCTCGAAGATACGGGCACAGGGAAAAAATTCCTGAATAGAATAGCAGTGGCTTGTGCTGTAAGATCCAGGATTGACAAATGGGACCTCATGAAACTGCAAAGCTTCTGCAAGGCAAAAGACACCGTCATTAAGACAAAAAGACCACCAACAGATTAGGAAAGGATCTTTACCTATCTTAAATCAGATAGGGGACTAATATCCAATATATATAAAGAACTCAAGAAGGTGGACTCCAGAAAATCAAATAACCACCTTAAAAGATGGGGCTCAGAGCTGAACAAAAATTCTCACCTGAGGAATACCGAAAGGCTGAGAAACACCTGAAAAAATGTTCAACATCCTTAATCATCAGAGAAAGGCAAATCAAAACAACCCTGAGATTCCATCTCACACCAGTCAGAATGGCTAAGATCAAAAATTCAGGTGACAGCAGATGCTGGTGAGGATGTGGAGAAACAGAACGCTCCTCCATTGTTGGTGGGATTGCAAGCTTGTACAATGACTCTGGAAATCAGTCTGGCAGTTCCTCAGAAAATTGTACATAGTACTACCAGAGGATCCTGCAATACCTCTCCTGTGCATATATCCAGAAGATGTCCCAACCGGTAAGAAGGACACATGCTCCACTATGTTCATAGCAGCCTTGTTTATAATAGCCAGAAGCTAGAAAGAACCCAGATGCCCCTCAACAGAAGAATGGATACAAAAAATGTGGTACATTTACACAATGGAGTACTACTCAGCTATTAAAAAGAATGAATTTACGAAATTCCTAGGCAAATGGTTGGACCTGGAGGGCATCATCCTGAGTGAGGTAACCCAATCACAAAAGAACTCAAATGAAATGTACTCACTGATAAGTGGATATTAGCCCAGAAACTTAGTATAGCGAGATATAAGGTACAATATGCAAACCTCATGAAACTGATGAAGAACGAAGACCAAAGTGTGGACACTTTGCTCCTTCTTAGAATTGGAAACAATCACCCATGGAAGGAGTTACAGAGACAAAGTTTGGAGCTGAGACAAAAGGATGGACCATATTGAGACTGCCACATCCAGGGTTCCATCCCATAATTAGCCTCCAAATGATGACACCATTGCATATACTTTCAAGCCTCTGTTGCAAGGACCGTGATATAGCTGTCTCTTGTGAGACTAAGCTGGGGCCTAGCAAACACATAAGTGGATGCTCACAGTCAACTATTGGATGGATCACAGGGCCCCGAATGGAGGAGCTAGAGAAATTATCCAAGGAGCTAAAGAGATCTACAACCCTATCAGTGGAACAACATTATGAACTAACCAGTACCTCAGAGCTCTTGACTCTAGCTGCATATGTATCAAAAGATTGCCTAGTCGGCCATCACTGGAAAGAGAGGCCTATTGGTCAGGCAAACTTTATATGCCCCAGTACAGGGGAACGCCAGGGCCAAAAAAATGGGAATGAGTGGGTAGGGGAGTGGGGGAGGAGGGTGTGGGGGACTTTTGGGATAGCATTGGAAATGTAATTGAGGAAAATACGTAATTTAAAAAAAAGAAATAGAAACAGTTATTAATAGTCTCCCGACCAAAAATAGCCAAGGGACATATGGGTTTAGTGCAGAGCTCTATCTCACCTTCAGAGAATACCTACTTCCAGTACTCCTCAAACTATTCCACAATATTGAAACAGAAGGTACTCTACCCAATTCATTCTACAAACTAAAATTACTCTGATACCTAATCCACACAAAGACCCAACAAAGAAAGAGAACTTCAGAACAATTTCCTGTATGAATATTGATGCAAAAATACTCAATAAAATTCTTGCAAACCGAATCCAAGAACATATCAAAATAATCAATTAGGCTTCCTCCCAGGGATTCAAAAATGGTTCAATATATGGAAATCCATCAGCATAATTCACTATATAAACAAATTCAAAGTAAAAAAAAAAAAAAAAACTCATGATCATCAAAGTTTTGGAAAGATCAGGAATTCAAGGCCCAGACCTAAGCATAATAAAAGCAATATACAGTAAACCAGTAGCTAACATCAAAGTTAATGGTGTAAAACTGGAAGTAGTCCCACTAAAATCAGGGACTAGGCAAGGCTGCCTACTTTCTCCCTACCTATTTAATATAGTACTTATATCCTCGCCACAGCATTTAGACAGCAAAAGGATATCAAAGAAATACAATTTGGAAAGAAAGAAGTCAAATTATCACTATTTGTAGATGATATGATAGTATATATAAGTGACCCCAAAAAATCCACCAGAGAACCCCTAAACAAATTCAGTGAAGTAGCTGGATATGGAATTAATTCAAACAAATCAGTAGCCTTTCTATATGCCAAGAATAAACAGGTTGAGGAAACAACAACCTACAAAATAGTCACAAATAATATAAAATACCTTGGAGTGACCCTAAATAAGGAAGACAAAGATCTGTATGATAAAAACTTCAAGTTTCTGAAGAAATAAATTGAAGAAGATTCTCAGAAGATGGAAAGATCTCCCATGCTCAAGGATTGGAAGGATTAATATAGTCAAAATGTCTATCTTGCTGAAAGCAATCTACAGATTCAATGCAATCCCCATCAAAATTCCAACTCAATTCTTCACCGAGTTAGAAAGTACAATTTGCAAATTCATGTGTAATAACAAAAAATCCTAGGATATCAAAAACTATTGTCAAGAATAAAAGAACTTCTGGTGGGATCGCCATCCGTGACCTACAGAGCAATTGTGATAAAAACTGCATGGTACTTGTACAGTGACAGACATGTAGATCAATGGGGTAGATTTGAAGACCCATAAATGAACCTACACACCTCTGGTCACTTCATCTTTGACAAAGGAGCTAAACTCATCTAGTAGAAAGAAGACAGCATCTTCAAAAATGGTGTTGGCTCAACTGGCAGTGAGGATGTAGAAGAATGTGAATTGATCCATTCTTATCTCCTTGTACAAAGCTCAAGTCTAAGGAGATCAAAGAATTTTACAAAAACCAGAGACAGTGAAATGTATAGAGGAGAAAGTGGAGAAGAGCCTCAAAGATATGGGCACAGGGTAAACAGAATTGTGAGGGTTTGTGCCGTAAGATCAATAACTGATAAATGGGACCTCATAAAATTGCAAATCTTCTGTAAGGCAAAGGACACTGTCAATAAGACCAAAATGCAACCAACAGATTGGTAAAAGATCTTAACCAATCCTAAATCTGATAGAGGACTAATCTCCAATATATACAAAGGACTCCAGAAGTTGGAATCCAGAAAACCAAACAACCCTATTAAAAAATGGGGTAATGAGCTAAACAAAGAATTCTCAACTAAGGAATACTGAATGGCTGAGAATCACCTAAAAATGTTCAACATTTTTAATCATCAGGGAAATGTAAATCAAAACAACCCTGAGATTCCACCTCACATCAGTCATAATGGTTACGATCAAAAATTCAGGTGACATCAGATGCTGGCGAGGATGTGGAGAAAGAGAAACACTCCTCCATTGCTGGTGGGACTGCAAGCTGGTACAACCACTCTGGAAATCAGCTTGGCGGTTCCTCAGAAAATTTGACATAGTTCTACCAAAGTATCCAGCAAGAACACTCCTGGGCATATACCCAGAAGATGTAAGAAGGACATGTAAGAAGGACACATCCTACACTATTTTCATGGCAGCCTTATTTATAATAGCCAGAAGCTGGAAAGAACCCAGATGTCCCTCAACAGAGGGATGAATATAGAAAATGTGTTACATTTATACAATGGAGTACTACTCAGCTATTAAAAACAATGAATTTATGAAATTCTTAGACAAATGGATGGAACTGGAGGGTATCATCCTAAGTGAGGTAACCCAGTCACAAAAGAAAACACATAATATGCACTCACTGATAAGTGGATATTAGCCCAGAAGCTCAGAACCCTTCTTAGAAGGAGAAACAAACTACCCATGGAGGCAGTTACAGAGACAAAGTTTGGAGCAGAGACTTAAGGAATGTCCATTAAGATACTTTCCTACTTGGGGATCCAACCCATAAACAACCACCAAACCCAGACACTATGGCAGATTCCAACAAGAGCTTGCAGATAGGAGCCTGATATAGCTGCCTCCTGAGGGGCTCTGCCAGTACCTGGAAAATACAGAAGTGGGTGCTCATAATCATCCATTGGATGGATCACAATGTCCCCAATGAAGGAGGTAGAGAAAGTTCCCAAGGAGCTGAAGGGTGTGAAGCCCCATGGAAAGGACATCAATATCAACTAACCAGTACCCCCAGAGCTCCTTGGAACTAAACCACCAATCAATCAATCAATCAATCAAACAAACAAACAAACAAAACCAAAAAACATCACATGGTGGAACTTTGCTCTAGCTGTATATGTAGCAGAGGATGGCCTAGTCAGTCATCAATGGGAGGAGAGGCCCAAGGTCCTGTGAAGGATCTATGCACCAGTATAGGGAAATGCCAGGGCCAGGAATGGGAGTGGCAGGGTTGGGGAACAAGGGAGAGGGGGAGTGGACAGAGGATTTTCAGAGGAGAAACCACGAAAGGGGATTTGAAATGTAGATAAAGAAATATCTAATAAACAAAAAACTACATTATGATGAATTTAAGTAAGAAACATCAAACTAAAGTTATAAAAATTTTATATAAAAATATAAACCATAGAATTTGGAAGCAAGCATATTATAGAGTCACTAAAATCTGGAGATCCGACTTTCATAATCTATTATACAATGATATTTAAGGTAAATCTCCATAATTTCAGTGTTGTACTTATTACATTATCTTTCTCCCTAATCGTGATTATCAATATGAGAATTGGTGTCCAGAAAGACAAAGACATAATTCATGATCTTACAATACTTCTCCAGGATCAAAGCATATTAGTAAGTGTATGGGAAGATGCTGTGGTGGCACCCATAGTTTGTCATGCTAACCTATAAAACTAGAAGCTTCTTCTCTGGTTTAAATTTAAATTTGAGTGAGAATTGACAAGCAAACAATCACTCTCAGCCATTAAATCATTAACTCAAAGTACAATTTTATGAACAACAAAATTATTTGAATTTCCTTAATCTATTATTGACTATTATTGTGTCTAGACATTCTGTTATAAATTATTTTGCTTTCATTAGTATTTAGATTTCTAGAGTTATAATTTTTGTGTATATATATATGTTTAAATTCAGGTGCCAAGCCCATTTGTGGACTGGCAACTTTGTTTCTTGCTGTATAAATAGTTGCTTATAAATTTAAGACTGAAGTATAGCTATTAATAAATATGAGATATTTATAGACAATAAATTTATTTATTTAATTAACACAGTTAGAATAATAATATAAATTTATATATACATATTGCTTTGGATAAAACCATTTACTATTCAAACCTCAGCCTCTATAAGCTAAACATAAAGGGCTTCTTTGAATTTTAGTAAAATTTAGTCAAAATCAGGAAGACAAATCAAGATATAATATGATACACTAAAAGATAAAATAAAATTCTATATCATGTAATGCTTTTCTTAACATGCTTTCAATTACATTAACAAGCAATGTCTGCAGTCTTAAACTTAATTCAGAAACAGTCAAAAAATTCAATTAATTCTACATTGCATACTTTATGATTAGCCACAGAAATGTTCTTATTCTCTCAAACTGGATTTAAAATGTACTTGCATTGTGTATTTGTCCAGAGGAATCTTACATTTAAGAGATGGTGCATATATTAGAATGTGTTTTTTGTTTTGTTTTGTTTTTGTTTTTGTTTTGTGTGTGTGTGTTATGAGGACCTGCACACACAGATGGAACACACATCCCAGCCACACAATGACTAAACTCTGTATCTTATCACATTTTAATCACCCAACCTCACCTCAGATATTTTATTATTGTATTACAAATAGAGGGGTGTTTCTTCAACTCTGAAGTCATTCATACCACAAGTACTTTGCTTTATAACTGAAGACAAAGTCTAACTTCTTCCATTAAACTAACTTTACTAACAAAGTACTGAGTCCTTTATCTTCTTACATAGAAAGGGCACCCTCTAAATCAGGCAAACATCTGTGATCCAGGCAGTTATTTCTTCCTGTTCTCTTCAGTCATAGTATTAGTTTTGCTTATCATTTTTTGAGCAAATAGTTTATTTCTTAAGTTTATTCAGATTGAGATTAATATAACTGGGAGTCTGAAACTTTATGTACTAAATGTTTTCTATAGCCACGGCAGCAGCTCCTGAAGGATGAGTAAAACTGATGCATTCCCACACGAGAGGAGTGAGAGAGAGGAGTGAGATATGCACATAACCAAGGATGTACACACCGTACACTCCGAGTCATGAACAAACTGTAAAGTAAAATAAGCCAGTCAGAAGAACAACACTGCATGCTTCCATTTATAAGAGAAACACAGGACAGGTAAATGCATAGGTACAAAAGAAAGGGGAATTTATTGTGAATACATGTGGAGACTTGGTTTGGGAAGATGAAGGAGTTCTAGACATGGTGGGAACAGCCATACAACAATGTGAATGTTCATAGTACCTCTGAGCTATCCTGCTGTGGATAGCCCTGGGGCTAATCATATTTGACGTTAATTCTGTTCTCCTGTGAGTGGTTGTGAACAAGGACTGAGTCAGCACTCAGGTGATTTCCTGTAAACCTGCTTCCACCTTAATTTATAAAATAACAGATAGCTGATGACTGGGCAGATAAAAGGGAAGGTGGAGCAGGCATTGAGAGAGAGAGAGAAGAAGGGAGAAAAGGGAAGGGGGAGAGGACACAGAGAAAGAGGAAGAAGAAAAGTGGATCAGAAGCACATGGCCTGGAGAAACTGCAAGTTCTAAGGGGTCTCATAGATGGAGAAGATGGTAGTATAGCGGTAGATTTGCCCAATATAGGTACACAGCATGTAATCACATGAACTGTGTCGTGTTTTTATTACCAGGGCATATCTGGGAGGAGATTTACTGCAACACTATCCACTACTTCAAAGTGGACAAAGAGTAAATTACATTTGTGCGAACTTTAATAATCAGTGTGAAGTATTAAATAAAACCTATTTTCTAAATTTGAAAATAAATGTTTTCTATATGCAGGAGTTTGATCCCATTATTAAGCTAAGGATTTGAATAGAAGGTATATTTCTATTTATGTGTTTAATGCTAGCAGTATTGATATTTGACTTCATCCTTATGAATATTCCTGATTATAGTCTTAATATATCTTTTTAAATTTAATCTTTTATTTCCTTTTTTCCACACTCCAGATATTATTCCCCTCTGAGTCTCCTCCCTGACTGTTCCACCTACCATCCCTCCTCCCTGTGCCCCTGTGGGCCACAAGTTTGTCCCTACCCCCCACCCCCACCAGACCTCTAAACTGTCTGAGGCCTCCAGTATTTTGAAGGTTAGGTACACCTTCCCTGATTAAACGCAGACCAAGCAGTCCTCTGCTGTATATGTGTTGGGGGCCTCATATCAGCTGGTGTATACTGCCTGGTTGGTGTTCCATTATCTGAGAGATCACAGAAGTCTAGGTTAATTGAGACTGCTATTTATATATTATAAATATCATCTAGGTTGACCTTGTTGACCTTTTTGAGTTCTGTGGCTTGTATCTTTGGTATTCTGTATATTTTTTGGCTTATGTTCACTTATTAGTGAGTACATGCCATGTTTGTTCTTTTGGGTCTGAGTACCTCACTCAGGATGATCCTATAGGGTCTCCCTCCTCCTCAGCTTCTTCTAGCTCTTCCCAAATTCAACCAAAGAGGTCATCAGCTTCTGTCCATTGGTTGAGTCCAAACATCTGCATTTGATTCAGCTGCTTGTTGGGTCTTTCGGAGGACAGTCATGATAGATCCCTTTTTATGAGCACTCCATAGCCTCAGTAATAGTGTCAAGTCTCCGGGTTTTCCCTTGAGCTGGATCTCACTTTGGGCCTGTCCCCTGGACCTTCCTTTCCTCAGGCCTCTCTCCATTTCCATTCCCACAGTTCTTTCAGACAGGAACAATGAAGGGTCAGAGATGTTACTGTGGGATGGCAAACCCATAACATACTTGATTCTCTGTCTTTCTGCTGAAGGTGGGCTCTACAATTTCCCTCTCCCCAGTGTAGGGCATTTCACCTAAGATTCCATCCTTTGAGTCATGAGAGTCTCTCACCTCCCAGGTTTCTGGTACATACTGGAGGGTCCCACAAATCTCCTAAATCCCTTGTTTGCGGGTTTGTATTCTTTCTGCTGGCCATCAGGGCTTCAATCTTTTTACCCCACTTAATAACAGATCATGTTCCCCTCTGCCCCTCCTGTCCTCTTTTCCCTGCAGGTCCCTCCCTCTCTCCCAACTTGTTATTGCATACTTCTCCCTCACAAGTCAGACTGAGGCATCCTCACTTGGGCCCTTCAGCTTGTTAACCTTTTTGACTTCTGTGGCTTGTATCTTTGGTATTCTGTATATTTTTTGGCTTATGTTCACTTATTAGTGAGTACATCCCATGTTTGTTCTTTTGGGTCTGAGTGCCTCACTCAGGATGATATATATATTTTTTTTTTATTCCATACATTTGCCTGCAAAACTCAGGATCCTTGTTCTTAATGGCTGGGTAGTATTCCATTGTCTAAGTGAACCACTTTTCTGTATCTATTCTTCTGTCCTAGGTTATCTGGGTTGTTTCCAGATTTTGGTTATTACAAATAAGACTGCTATAAACATAGTGGAACATTTGCCCCTGTGACATGCTGGGCCATCGTTTGGGTATATTTCCAAGAGTGGTATTGCTGGATTTTCAGGTAGATCTATTTCCATTTTTCTGAAGAACTTTCAGAATGGGTGTTGTCACCTGAGGTTTTGATCTTGGCCCTTCCCCTTGGTATAAGGTGGTTTCTCAGGGCCATATTTATTTGCATTTCTCTGATCACAAAGGAACTTGAATATTTCTTTAGGTGCCTCCTAGCCGTTCAAGATTCCTCAGTTGTGAATTCTCGATTTAGTTCTATACCCCATTTTTATTGGGTTGTTTGCTTTTTTGGTGATTAACTTCTTGAGTTCTTTATCTTTTTTGATATTTGCCCTCTATTGGATGTGGGGTTACTGAAGTTCTTTTCCCAATATGTATGTTGCTGATTTTACTGAGCCATTTGCCTTACAGAAGCTTTGCAGTTTCACAAGGTTCCATTTATCAGTTCTTGATCTTATAGCATGAGACATTGGAGTTCTGTTTAGGAAATCTTCCCTTGTGCCAATGAATTCGAGGTTCTTTCCCAATTTCTCTTCTCTTAGATTGAGTGTATCTGGTTTTATGTTGAGTTCCTTGATCCTCTTGGACTTGAGTTTTGTGCAAGGTGACAAAAATGCTTCTATTTTCATTCTTCTACATACAGGCAGCTATTAGAATAGCACCATTTATTGAAGATGCTTTCTTGCTTTCCATTGAATATTTTTGCCCTTTTTGTCAAAGATCAAGTGTCTATAAATATGTGGTTTTATTTCTGGGTCTTCAATTCTATCCCATTTATCAACATGTCTGTCTCTGTACCTATACCACACAATATTTATAACTATTGCCCTGTAGTAAATTTTGAGGTCAGAGATGGTGATTCCCCCAGCTGTTCATTTATTGTTAAGAATTATTTTTGATAGTTTGTTTTTCTTTTTTCCAGATGAATTTGAGAATTGCTATTTTCATGTCTTTGAAGAACTGTGTTGGGATTTTTGTTGGGGATTGCACTGTGTCAGTAGATTGCCTTTGGTAGGATGACAATTTTTACTATGTTAATTCTGCCAATGCATGAGCATGGGAGTTCTCTCCATTTTCTGAGATCTTTGATTTCTTTCTTGAAAGACTTGGCTATCTTGTCATACAGATCTTTCACTTGATTGGTTAGAGTTATCCCAATACATTTTATATTTTATCTGTGGCTAATATGAATGGAGTTGTTTCCCTAATTTCTTCCCCAGCCTGTTTATCATTTGTATAAAGGAAAGCTAATGATTTCCAGCCAGTTGGCTGAAGTTGTTTATCAGTTAGAGAAGTTCTCCTGTAGAATATTTGGGATTGCTTATGTATACTATCATATCATCTGCAAGTACTGATACCTTTATTTCTTCTTTGCTACTTTGTATCTGCTTGATCTCTTTTTGTTGTCTTATTGTTCTAGCCAGCACTTCATGTACTATATTGCCTAGATATGGGGACAGTGGCCATCCTTGTCTTGTCTATGATTTTAGTGAGAATGTTTCAAGTATCTTCCCATTTAATTTGATATTACCTGTTGGTTTTCAGTAAATTGTTTTTTATTATATATATAATTTTTGGGGGGACATTTGAATTTCTGATTTCTCTAATACTTTTAAAATTAAGGGGTGTTATATTTGTTAAATGCTTTTAATGCATCTAAGGAGATGTTCATACGAATATTTTGAGTTTGTTTTTATAGTCGATTATGTTGATGGATTTTTTTAATATATTGGACCAACCTTGCATCCTTGGGATGAAGCCTACTTGATCATAGTGAATGATTATTTTGATATGTTGTTGGATTCAGTTTGCAAGAATTTTTTGAGCAGCTTTGCATTGATACTTATAAATAAGTTTGGTCAGAAGTTCTATTTGTTGGTTGGATACTTGCATGGTTTATGTGTCAGTGTAGTTGTGGCTTCATAGAATGAGTTAGATAGTGTTCTTTCTGTTTCTATTTCATGGAATAGTTTGAGGAATATTGGTGTTAGGTGTTCTTTGAAGGTGTGGTAAAATACTTCACTGAATATGTCTGGGCTTTTGTCTTTTTCTTTTTTCTTTTTTTTTTTTTTTCTTTTTTCATTTTTTTCCTTTTTTCTTTTTTTCATTTTTCTTTTTTTTCTTTTTTTTTTTTTTTTGAGTATTTTGTAGTGACTTCTTCTATCTCTTTATGGGGTATGGGTATTTTTAGATAGTTCACCTACTCTTGATTTGGTATTTGTAGATAGTTCACCTACTCTTGATTTAACTTTGGTTTGTAGTATGTCTAGAAAGCCTATCCATTTCATCTAGATTTTCCAGTTTTATTGATTATAGGTTTTGTAGTAAGATCTGATTTTTTTTTAATTTCCTCAGTTTCTGCTGTTATGTCTCTCTTTTCATTTCTGGTTTTATTAATTTTGATACTGCCTCTGGGTCCTTTCCTTAGTTTGGCTAGGAGATATCTATCAGGTTGATATTCTCAAAGAACCAGCTTTTGGTTTTGTTGCTTCTTTGTATTATTCTCTTTGTTTCTACTTGGTTGATTTTGGTTTTGAGTTTGACTATTTCCTGTTTTCTGTTCCTCCTGGGTGTGTTTGATTCTTTTTGCTCTAGAGCCCTCAAGTGCACAGTTAAATTGCTAGTATAAGATCTCACAAGTTTCTTTACCAGGGCACTTACTGTAGGAATTTTCACTTAGCACTGCTTTCATTATATCCTGTAAATTTTGGTATGAGGTGTCAATATTTTCATTAAATTCCAAGTAGTCTTTAATTTCTTTCTTTACTTTTTCTTTGACCAAGTGATCATTGAGTGGAGAGTTGTTCAGTTTCCATATGCATGTGGTCTTTCTGTTCTTTTTGCTGATATTCAAGACCAGCCTTAGATCATGTTGATCTGATAGGGTGTATGGGATTATTTCAATCTTCTTGTATCAGTTGAGATTAATGTTTTGACCAATTATATGGTCAAATTTGGAGAAGGTACCATGAGGTACTGAAAAGAAGGTGTATTCTTTTGTTTTAGGGTGAAATGTTCTGTAGATATCTGTTAAATCAATTTGGTTCTTAACCTCTCTTAGTTTCATTATATCTCTGTTTAGTTTCTGTTTCAATGACCTGTCCATTGGTGAGAGTGGTGTGTTGAAGTCTCCCACTATTATTGTGTGGGAGACAATAATGTGTTTTATAATAATATATAATATGAGCTTATTAAACTTTTTATTTTGAATGTGGGTACCCTTGCTCTTGGAGCATAGATGTTCAGAATTGAGATTTCCTATTGTTGGATTTTTCCCCTTGATGAATATGAAGTATCATGCTTATCATGCTTGATAATTTTTGGTAGAAAGTCTATTTTATTGGAAATTTTGATGGCAGTTCCAGCTTGTTTCTTGGGAACATTAGCTAGGAAGATCTTTTTCGATCCTTTTACTCTGAAGTAGTGTCTGTCTTTGGTATTGAGGTGTGTTTGCTGCATGCAGCAAAATGCTGAATCTTGTTTTTGTATTCAGTCTGTTAGCTCTGTGTGCTGTAGATCGCCTTGGATGCCTCAGGCTCTGTTGTCAGTTACCCTGTGTGTAGTGGATCTCTTAGGATATCTCAGGCTATGGTGTCTTCTGGGGAGCAGAGTAGCGAACAGTCTGTTCCAGCAGAAAAGACTGGGCAGAAGGGGTCTTAATATTTCTTATACATTTTCTTTTCTAAAAGATGTGTCTAGCATCTAGTTTTAAAATATACATTCAACTGTTGACATTTTATTTAGCATTTAAATGAATTTCCAATTTACACTGTTGCTAAAAGAAAGTTATATTGGAGTGTTTTTATGTTTTAACATTTCCTTTTGTCTGTCAATATCTGGAGAATTGATCATGTTCAAATGGCATACTTTACATTGAATAAAGATTTAATAGTGACTTTTAACTTATCAAAACTTATTCAAAGGGCACAGAGGTACTCAAGCTCTAGGCGCTGTATAGATTCTCCTTCTACATAAAGCCATAAAATTATCTCATATTCCCTTTATCAATTTTATTTACATAGCCAAGAAAAATATGTGGAAAAAAAAAGAAAAAGTGAAATTAAAGAAAATGAACAGGAATGCAAACATAAAAATGTAATTAGATCTTCCTTTCTTGCTCTAGCTCTGACCTCTTGCTCCTTCCTTCTCTCTCCCCAATCTCCTCTCCCCCTTTCTCTCCGTGTGTTCATATATGGCTTTTACTCTGCTTCTCTCTCTCTCTCTCTCTCTCTCTCTCTCTCTCTCTCTCTCTCTCTCACTCTCCACTACCCCTCAACTCCCCTCCCCATGTCCTGAATAAACTGTATTATATACTATAAAAAATGTACTGAAAAAATTCAAATGGTTTCATTTTTACCACTGTAAAATTTATGATCCTTATGAAGTAAAATTGTAGGTGAGAAGTTAGTATGCACTGTTCTGAATACTTGCAGTTCTCAAAAAATCATGTCTTCACAGTAATTTCTTCCACCATAGGTTTGCAAAAAATCAACACAAATCAAATCCAATCAAATCTAAACAAATGAACAAACAACAAAAAAGGACACATTGGTAAATACAAAATACAAGTTAGGTAGATCATCATAGAATCAAAGTCAGATGATAACACTATTTAGGTAAGATTTTTCATATGATATTTAAAAGATAGTAGATTTAAAAAGTTTTTAAAAAATCTCATTTTTGTGAAAAGTTTTTGTTGAACCTTTCATGTTAGAGTTTGTTTGCAGAACAGAAATATTTGTTTGCTGAATTTAGTCAATATAAGTAAAACATAAATATTTGATTGCACATTCATGTCTATGCACTGGCTATACATTTTCTTTAACATTAATAGAGAAAAACTAGAGGAATTTCCAAGATGTATCTATCATGTGGATTGAAATTTGAGTAGCTGCCACAGTTCTTCCCTTACCTAGAAATCCTTGCTGTTCATTTCACACTCTGATTCTAATCTAAGAACTAATGCCCAGTTTTGGTTTTATGCTATTTCATATTATGTGATCTCTCATTATGTCATTGTAAAGGTAAGTTCTTCTACTATTAAATCACATTAAGAAATCCTATGTTGGTAGTAATTTTCATTCCTTTTTAAAAAAAAATATATTCTGTTCATATTGTATGTTAAGTATTATATTTATTATATCAGTTTCTATCTCTCTCTGATTCTCCCTCTCTCCCTTTGTATATATTTCTGGATAACACTAACTTGTCTCCCTGATTTCTTTTCCAATCAATTGCTAACAGCATCTTTTATTCTGGTATATGCTGTCATTTTGACCTCTTTATTCTTCCTATTTCCTCTTTCCAAACACTTCTATATTACTGGTCCTATAGGCTGAATATTTTTGCTTTAGGTATTTTCATTGTGTATGCCCACATTTCCCTCTTAAATTTCCTGGGAGAGGTTTCTTGACAATTCCACTTAAATCTTTGCAATCATGTTTTTTTTTTTTTCTCTCCAACTTCACAATCATTTTGTTTTCCTCACATTACTTCACTGATTGTAAAAGTATATTCTTTTTGCTTTTGTTTTCAAACGACAAAGTATATTTGTTCATTTTCTGTGATAAAATTGAGGATTATAATGTATAATGATAAAAGAAAACCTTTTTCTCATCTTTGTTTTAAGATTGGTGGCATATTACTGCTTTAGATTCAGGGAAAATAAGTCAATATTACTATGTTTCTTCAGAGTTTCTAATGTTCTTACTTAAAGAATGACATGCAACAAGTATAATAATCCTGAAAACAACTACAGGCTTTAGGAATGTTCAATAAAAATAGACTTTACAATCCAAGTATTTCACTAACAGCCCTTCATGCAAATATATTTATTTATTTGTGATTTTTGTCTATTGTTTATCAATCAAATGGCTTTTCACCTTCCTCATAATCTTTCAGGGAATATTTTTGCATTACCTATGGGAATACATATTTCAAAGAATTATGTATTTGTTCAAGCAATTTAAAAAAAAAATCTTACATAGAGTACCTACCAGATCCTGACTACGAGAATAGAGCATTAGACAGCTTACAAATAATGCATTAGAGTGTGTTGATGTAATTATCCTAATTAGAAGGCACAAAACATCCATTATGTCAGTAGACAAGAAAAGAACTTTAGTAACTGCAAAAAATCTGAACTGCCTATGTGTGAAAATAGTATATATTCTTTATTTTGCACAGAGATCAGTGTTGGGGGAAACTACAGCTCATAGGTTGCAGTAACTAATGGAAACAAATATAGCATTCAGTACTTTGGAGAAAGACTCAGCCATTCTTTTCTGCAGCTAAAGTAATCATTCAGGTAATGGTGACTCAGTAAAATAATAGGTATATTTGAACATCTAAGAGACTAATAGGTGAAACAGAAATTACTTGATTGTTCAAATGTATTTATTATTGTAAGCTGTACTTCCAATTAGATGAAGAAAGTAAATCATAAGAAATAGTGAACAATTTTAGCTACTACTCACCAATCTTCTTGTTTTAATCATAATAACTTTTTAAAAACATGGTTAGCATATTCAGGTACAAATTATTTTTTCCTGCAAGAATTATTGTGCTTATGGATGTAAAATTTAGCCTCCTCTGGTACACATCTTACTAAGGTGAACAAAACAGCTTACCAAAATTCTAAGTATGAAGTAGTGTAACTTGCCTTTAGTAAATCATTCTATTTTCTTCTTGAATAAAAATGGTAATACTATACACATAATTTTACAATACAAGATAATGTGCCTTTTGAGAATTTTAGAAAAGAATACATACTACAGAATAGACACTGTCTTAGAAATATTATTCTATGTTCTAAGATTAGCAATGGCTTCTTGACTAAGCTAGATAGAATACATTAATGTATAAATAATAAAACATGCTATTATATTTCATGTATAATATATAAGAAGTAAATATTATTTCCAATTCTAACATAATTGGAAGAAATAGATGCTATGATGGCATGAATATGAAATTTCCATAACAGGCTTATATGTTAAATCCTTGATTAACATCCTATGGCACCATTTTTGAAGATTCTTGCAACCTTAAAAATTTGAGCCTCTTTGGAGACAATAGGTCACTATGAACTTGTATTTAAATATACAGATCCATAGTATCTCCCTTACTTTTTAACCCATTCAAAGACATCATAATTAGTGACTGAGCTTTGGGATAATATCAACCAAAACAAATTCTCCCTTCTCAGAACACATTCCAAAAATGAAGGTTTTGAAGGAAATTCTGAGTGGTCATGTGAAAACTCCAAGAAAACAAGACAAGAGTCTTATGATCTCAGTTTCTTTAAAAACACACGACTGTTCTTGGAATGAATTTTCTTGCACATTCTAGGAGTTACAGATAGGTGTGCGTTTACTGCAGTTATGTTTATTCACCTGGCTGTATGGAAAACTTATTTTTAGCCACATGTGACTTATTTTTATGATGATACACTTTACTCATGTAATTCCTTTTGATCCTCAAAACACAAATTGTCTAATGCCCTGAATAAAGTTGGTTATTGCATGAAACTTTAGTTGGCCTCATATTTTAGCTTCATTTTTCCAGGTCCTACCAAATTTTAAATGGTAAACATTCCATATTTTAATTGTTAATTTTAGCTACTTTGTCACAGAAGCAAGAAAATCCAGCACTGAAAATTGAAGCCAGTAAACTATAATAGTTGTGACTGAATCATAATTACTTGGTCCTCAGTCTTAGAAACTGTTTTGTGAAAAGAGCTAAGAAACAGTATAATGTAGGGCTATTATATTACCATATCATAAGCAGTTGTAAATAGCCAATTCTGGTAAGAAGCTAGAACACTGTTCTGATAAGAATGCAAACAATAAAAGGCAAACTCATGATATTTCAGAGGCAAACAGGCACTTATTGAAGCAATGTTATAATTTGAAAAAGAATTTGTCTCTGTATTGCATTTGATGTTGTTCATGTTTGAACACCAGTGATTAGTTAATCTGATGTCAGAAAGTGAGTAGTGTTCTATTATTCAAGATGTGACCTTGCTATTGCTAGCTGCTTTTAGACTAGTTTACAGTAAAAAAAATAAGTCAAAATTACAAAAGAAAAGATAAAAACTACAAATCTAATTATATATTTTATAAAGTTAGAACTAAGAAAACCACAGTCTTTGAAGATGTAGGCATGATTAAAAAGACATTAAATACTGATTATGTGAAAATAAGGAAGATAACTGGAGAATACCACAAGAATTGGCCAAACATTAACATATTGATGCCTAAATAACCTGAACAACTAACAATAACCAAAACAATACTCTAGAATAAATTTGTCTTTCTTTTATCTGAAGAATCCACTTAAATCAGGCTTCCTAGGTTTTTGTACATTCAGAATTTATTTCTCTATCATTACAAGTAGCAGAAGTGTAAGTATGTGACATGTATAGCTAACTTTTCCTTTCCTTTTCTTTTCTTTTCTTTTTCTTTTTTATTTTTTGAGATTGTGATAAAACCTTGGGTTATCTGTATTGATGCCAAATCTAAAAGCATTAGAATTCAAGAGTTATAGTGTCATGGGGGATTTCATATCTGTATTAAAGCAAATTGTGCTAGTTCAGGCAATTTGTACTTTGGTGGTATTCTCTTGAGAATGCCCTTATGTGTCCAATGTATTCAGATTTAAGAAGTGTTAGTACAATGTATAACATGACAGTATTCTCTGAGGAGTCACGTTATGTGATCTGTATATATATACTTATACATATGTGTGTGTGTGTGTGTGTGTGTGTGTGTGTGTGAGTGTGAAGCACAACTGCATTTCAAGCTATATGTACTCACTGATAAGTGGATATTAGCCCAAAACCTAGGATACCCAAGATATAAGATACAATTTCCTAAACACATGAAACTCAAGAAAAATGAAGACTGAAGTGTGGACACTATGCCCCTCCTTAGAAGTGGGAACAAAACACCCTGGGAAGGAGTTACAGAGACAAAGTTTGGAGCTGAGATGAAAGGATGGTCCATGTAGAGACTGCCATATCCAGGGATCCACCCCATAATCAGCATCCAAACGCTGACACCATTGCATACACTAGCAAGATTTTATCGAAAGGACACAGATGTAGCTGTCTCTTGTGAGACTATGCCGGGGCCTAGCAAACACAGAAGTGGATGCTCACAGTCAGCTAATGGATGGATCACAGGGCTCCCAATGGAGGAGCTAGAGAAAGTACCCAAGGAGCTAAAGGGATCTGCAACCCTATAGGCGGAACAACATAATGAACTAACCAGTATCCCAGAGCTCTTGACTCTAGCTGCATATGTATCAAAAGATGGCCTAGTCGGCCATCACTGGAAAGAGAGGCCCATTGGACACGCAAACTTTATATGCCCCAGTACAGGGTAACGCCAGGGCCGAAAAGGGGGAGTGGGTGGGTAGGGGATTGGGGGTGGGTGGGTATGGGGGACTTTTGGTATAGCATTGGAAATGTAAATGAGCTAAATACCTAATAAAAATGGAAAAAAAAAGATTTATTTTGCTGGGATACAGCAAAAGATAATGGCAAAGGCAACTTGGGTGAGGGCATGCATACTTTATTTACATTCTACATTACAGTCTATCATTGGAAGAAGTCATGGAAGGAACTCAAACAAGGTAGGGACCAAGGATCAGGGACTGATGAAGAAAATGTGAAAAACTGCTCTTTACTGTTTTGCTTCTCCCTGTTCAGTAGTTTACTTTCTTATACCATGGAGGACCAGCTGACCAGTTGTAGCACCACCCAAAATGGACTTATCTAATACAGATATATTCTCAATTAAAAATCCTTGTTCCATGATATTTCTAGATTTGTGTCACATTTACAATCAAGTATCTATAGTTTATTAAAGAGGTTGAGAACATAGACCATCTAACAAGAATGTCGATAGTCACTAGGTAGGGGTAAGTCATGTAGCCTATATCTGTATAAATTAAAGTGTTATGGTTTCTTAAGACCCTGGGAAATTATGCCATACCAGCATGTATCTCCACTCCTCACAGTGGAGATACAAGATTTAAATTTATACTACTCAGTTGCCCTGTTCAGTCTAAACTACCCATGTCACTCAAGTATCTTTCCATTTTGTAAAGAACATGCATCATTTGCTATATTGTACTTAGTTAATATGAAGTTATTTTACACTTAAGAGCTCACAGATAAGTGTTCACCAAGAGACATAAAGAAGATATTGATTTAAAACTTTTTTAAAATCCTTGCACTTTTTCTGTTTATTTTTTTAAATTTCTTTCCTTTTCTTATTAGATGTTTTCTTCATTTACATTTCAAATGCTATCTCCTTTTCTACTTTCCTCTACAAAAGTCCCCTATACCCTACCCCTTCCCCCTGCTCCCCAAGCCACCCACTCCCACTTCCTGACAGGAGCCTGATATAGCTCTCTCCTGAGAGGCTCTGCCAGTGCCTGACAAATACAGAAGTGGTTGTTCACAGCCATCTATTGGATGGAACACAGGGCCCCCAGTGGAGGAGCTAGAGAAAGTACCCAAGGGGCTGAAGGGGTCTGCACCCCTATAGAAGGAACGACAATATGAACTAACCTCAGAGCTCATGTCTCTATTTTCACATGTAGCACAGGATGCCCTAGTCAGCGGTCAATGGGAAGAGAGGCCCCTGGTCTTACAAAGACTCTATGCCTCAGTATAGGGGAATGCCAGGGCCAGGAGCTCAAACTTTTAAAACACTATTGTAATTCCTTTTAAATAATGAGATATCATGCATCTTTATTGGATATGAGAACCTTTTGCTTTGAGAAAAAATAATACCTACAAGGCTCATATATTACAGAGTGGGTTGCAAACTGGTGCTACTCCTTTGGAATGTTCTAGAAGCACATAGTGACGTGACCTAGTTAAATAAAGTACACCATTAGGATCCACATTTGAATGTAATATTGTTACCAAATCCCTTCTTATTAAGCTTTCTGTCTCTAATGAAG
Organism: Mus musculus; assembly: GCF_000001635.26. Classification (NCBI taxonomy): domain Eukaryota; kingdom Metazoa; phylum Chordata; class Mammalia; order Rodentia; family Muridae; genus Mus; species Mus musculus. The sequence continues at coordinate 37,725,902 of NC_000070.6, forward strand.
TGAGCATCTTTCCTGATATGTTTTATACTCTTTTTCATCATCACATGCATAGCCCTTAATTATTAATTCAAATTATAACATTAAAGTGAGGCTTTTACGTTTGTTAATTCTTCATGTCAAGTATTTTTGTTAGTGTGGCAAAAAACATGGCTCCCATAGCGGTTATCTTTTTTTTTTTTTTAAATTAGGTATTTTCCTCATTTACATTTTCAATGCCATCCCAAAGGTCCCCCATACCCACCCCCCCAATCCCCTACCCACCCACTCCCCCTTTTTGGCCCTGGCGTTCCCCTGTACTGGGGCATATAAAGTTTGCAAGTCCAATGGGCCTCTCTTTGCAGTGATGGCCGACTAGGCCATCTTTTGATACATATGCAGCTAAAGACAAGAGCTCCCGGGTACTGGTTAGTTCATATTGTTGTTCCACCTATAGGGTTGCAGTTCCCTATAGCTCCCCATAGCGGTTATCTTCTACTGAGATAAGGAAATTAAAATGTAGACAAAAATCAGTAAAGTATTTCAAAATTAAGCTGTTGGCAAATAACAGAGCCAGGATTCAAATCTCTATCTCTCTCTCTCTCTCTCTCTCTCTCTCTCTCTCTCTCTCTTGCCCCTATCAATCATTTTCTGTGTGTGTTTGTGTGTGTGCATTGTGTGTCTGTGTGTCACAGCAAGGTATAAGTCGTTCTATCTTCAACACCACATTTAGGCTTATAGGTCTGTTATATGTGGGTTCAGGGGACCTCAACATGGTCCAGAAAAAGGGCTCTTACCCACTGACACATCTCTCCATCTCTTCATTTAACTATGCTGTTTTATAATAATAAAATATATTTGCTAATAATGATTTTCGGATATAACATAACAACTTAAAATCTCAGTTAATAAATGGAAAACTATAAAATTTAGAAAACATAGATAGTTAATTTTATTTGTAGAACTAATATGTTATTAAAACCCAAATTCGTTCATTTACTTATGATACATTTCTTGATTAGTATTTAAATTAGTAAATATTTTAGGAAGTCTTAGGTTATATACATAAAGTGTACAGTATAGTATATGATAGTAAGCAGTGATTCCATATATGCTCTACATTTGGAATAGCAATCTGTTCTCAAAATGTTTAAAATAAATTCCTACTTCTCTAAGAGTTAAAGTTACACTTAATAATATATTTGTATACTTAGATAACCTCAATATGTACTTATATGTAAATATACATGCTTAATAAATGCAAGTATTTTCATCATATAAAGTTTATATTGTCATTCATGTAATGATTTACACATATGTATTCATGATTAGATGAAGTTAAAACAATTTGATGTGTTACCATTAAATGTCTTATCTATTTTTAAGGACATTTACTGTAAAGTTAGATGCAATATGAAAAGGATGTTAGGAAACCTGTCAGTATTGTTCTGTCCTGAATATCAGAAAGACTTAGGCTTTTGCTCCCTTCTAAAATCACCCACAGAAATTTAGTGTATTGCTTTAAATAGTTCCAAATACATTTTTAACTGAAATTCTCTTTTTTTTTTTCTGCCTCACTAATACAACCTGTTAAAGCCAATAAAGCATTTAAGAGCTATTTAGGACTAAGTGATCTCAGGGGAACAGTGTTTTCCAGGGAAATCGTAATGGGATACAGAGCTTTTCTTTTCTGGGTCACTACTTTGAAAGTAGCTCAGGTTGTAAGTGATGGAAAGTCATTACTGCTCAATGGCCTATGTGAAATCAAAGGGTAGTTTCAGTCCACTTCCTGGTGAATAGGCATTCCTATCCCAGTTGGCATTAATTGGCATGCATGCTGACAGTTTTATGTGTGGGAAAAGGGCTATAGTCATTGCCAATCTAATTGTGAGTCACATGACTAAGAATAGCACACAGGGCTAGAAGAAATCAAGTTCCACCAATGTAATCATGGAAAAATATTAAAATCAATTCTGGTCAAGAGTCCAAAAAATTGAAAAGAAAATGGTTTACTCTATTTGTTTAGTGCATTTTTAATATACGATATTCTTGCCTATGATTTTTGAATACCTGGTGATTGCCAGCACCTATTAAAAACTGATCATTGCTACCTACAGCATACTTGAGAACTAGTATCATATTTTAGACTCATTCATTTATAATTATCTGGCTGGTTCTCTTGGTGAATATTGTTTTGTTTGATGGCAACAATAGTTAACAAATTTCAGAAGAGAATGGAATATACCTTATGCAATTTTAGTTCATTTGCTCAAATAGTACTATAGCTATCTATGACTGATCCTTCTTAATTAAATATTGACAAGAACTTGAAACTCAGTCTAATCTGAACCTTGAATAATCAAACAAGTATATGTTGAAGAAAGGTGATGAATGCTAACTCTTTTGTATTGTAAAGTGTGGTAACTAGAAATTCTAGTGGTAACCAGATATTTATATCTCCTCTTTTCCCATCAATTAGGAAATAAGGTAGTGCAGATTATCTTGTTGTTTTGAAAATATTTTAATCTTTTGATATCACAGCTCCTTACTACTGATAATCTTCTTAAGAGTGCTGCTTTTATTTTCTTTTAGTAGTAAAAATTTTTTTTTAGAGAATTAGGAATTCTAATTCAAGCTTAACATATACAAAGGTAGGTCAAGATTTCACAGTTTATACTTTAATGAATCAAAGGCTGTGCCAATTAAACTAAGTTAATAGAGAACTTGAATTATAAATCATAAAATATCAACAACTAATCTTTTGTAAATATTTAAATGAGATATGCTTCCATATCCCTGGTAGTTAAACCAGGAGAAGATTTTGCTAAGGTTTGGGGATATAGCTCAATGACAAAGAAAATTTCTGGCCTGTTTAAAACCTGAGGTCAGTCCCCAATACTGCAAAGAATAAAAATAGGAAAAGATAGTGATGATGTTTCAGCTATGGGTTTTAGTTGTAAGCAAGATTAATGAGAGCAATGTACAGAGAGTATATTCTTCTGGAGAATAAAAAAAGGTAGAGAAAATAAATTTTGTTAAAAAGGTACAAGGCACACATGCATACTGAGGTATATATATATATATATATATATATATATATATATATATATATATTTGTAAAGCAAAACTTTATTTTCAACAAATGGTGATGGTTCACCTGGAGGTCAGCATATCAAAAAATGCAAATCAATCCATTCTTATCTCCTTGTAGAAAGCTCAAGTCCAAGTGGATCAAGGGACTCCACATAAATCCAGATACACTGAAACTAATAGAAGAGAAAGTGGGTAAGAGACTCGAACACATGGGCATAAGGGAAAACAGCAATGGCTTGTGCACTAAGATCAAGAATCAACAAATGGGACTTCATAAAATTGCAAAGCTTCTTTAAGGCAAAGGATACTGTCAATAGGACAAAACAGCAACCAACAAACTGAGAAAAGATCTTTACCAATCCTACATCAGATAGAGAGCTAATATCCACTAAATACAAAAAACAAACAAAAAAAAAATCAAGATGTTTGACTCCAGAGAATCAAATAACCCTATTAAAACTGGGATACAGAGCTAAACAGAGAATCCCTACTGAGGATTACTGGATGGTCAAGAAGCACCTAAAGAAATGTTCAACATCCTTAGTAATCAGAGAAATGCAGACCAAAACAACACTGAGATTCTACAATACACCAGTCAGAATGGTTAAGATTAGCATTTCAGGTGACAGAAGATGCTGGGAAGGATGTGAAGAAAGAGGAACACTTCTCTTTTGATAGTGGGATTGCAAGCTGGTACAACCACTCTTGAAATCAGTCCATTGTTTCCTCAGAAAATTGGACATAAAATTACCTGAGGACCTAGCTATACCACTCCTGGGCATATACCCAAATGATGTTCCAACGTATAACAATGACACATGTTCCTAGCAACCTTATTTTTAATAGCTGAAAAGAACCTAGGTGTCCCTCAACGGAGGAATGGATACAGAAAATGTGGTACATTTACACAATGGAGTACTACTCAGCTATTAAAAACAATGACTTCTTGAAATTCTTAGTCAAATGAATGAACTAGAAAATATCATCCAGAGTGAGGTAACCCAATCAAAAAAGAACACACATGTAATGCATTCACTGATAAATGAATATTAGCCCAAAAGCTTCGAATATCCATGAAAGAAGTCACAAACTGCATGAAGCTCAAGAAGAAGGAAGATCAAAATGTGAGTGCTTTGGTCATTCTTAGAAGGGGAAACAAAATACTCACAGGAGCAAATGTGGAGACAAAGTGTGAAGCAGAGACTGAAGGGAAGGCCATTAAGATGACTACTGAGTTTAACTATCAAGTTTTATGCATGGAATGAGTGAAGAAGAGCAGAAAGCTTTATTTACAGATAAAAGAAAATTATACCATTAAATTTTCCTTTATTTACAGGAAAAGAAATGTACAAACTGAACCAGAAAGCAAGAAAGTTAAATCAAGACCCAAGAACTCAAACCATTTATAAACACAGGAAGAAGTTTTGTTATATACTTGCAATATACAACAAATTCAGGTGAACCTTTGCAGTGGTATCCCTTGAGTATGCTCTTGGTCTAGCATTACAGGTTGTAGGGACACTGTAAATTTAAACTGAATTATCTTTCTCATACCCCCCTTACATGCACACACAAATACACAGAAACACAAACACACACATTTGGATAGACTCATAAAATTTTAACAATAAGTACACCTTTATAGCAAAAATAATAAAATGATTGATAAAAGAATAGCTTTACTGTCTTTGTGTACTAATTTGAAATTATTTTGAACCGAAATATATAAATAAAAAACATCATTAAAAGCCATCTAGATGAGTGGAAAAATTTGAGAGCAATTATGTCAAAGTAGAAGCTGTTTAAAAAAGGTATTGGGAACAGTCTGCTATACTACTCAGATCACCATTGTCCTACCGACTTTCCACTCACCTTCATCAGACCTACTGTTATGAAACCATATAGGTTAGATTCCTTTCTAGAACTAATCTACCCTGCTCTCGGGATCCTCTAGGACCAGTCTCCATCTGTAACTGGCAGGGTTATGAAGGAATGGGACGCATCTTGAAGACATGCCAGAGACCTAGGGTAGAGGTGCCTTCTAGGATGCAATGTGTGTACCCTTAGCTGAGACTCCCAGATGTAGTGATATGAAACCTGAAGAGGCCACCTCCTATAGCCAGACAGAGTAGTCGGACAGAGTAGAGACATAGAGATACCAACCCAACCACAAAACGTTCTACCTAAAATTTATCTTGTTTATAAGAAATGCAGAAATGCAGGATGGAACAGAGACTGGAATGGTTAAGCAATAACTGGCCCAACTAAAAACCCATTGTAAGGGTAAGTACCAAACCCTGACTGCCAAAACCATCTTAGGCTTGGGGATATCTGCCAAGGAAGGGGTGTTTGGTACTGGTAAAAGAATGACTCAAACCCAACCATTGGTACAAGTTGATATCTTCTAATTGTTTACCCAGGTATCCTTTCCATTATCCCATGAGTCATCATTTTATGATCTTAGACCCTTGATTCTTAGAAAAAGATATCAAGTACATTTGTTTTCCTTCAACATAGCAAATGAAACCAGAGATCTGGTTGCCTTTTTACTTTTTCCCACAAACAATATGTTTAGCTAGGTGGGATACCATCCTGAGATTACCATTTCAGCCCCACCTGGACATGAACTCATTGTGTCCTAGGCTGACCTTGAATTCAGGAATCTGCTTGACTTTCTAAGCACAGATAATAAGATAGCTAGGTGGGATCTTGACCTGAAATCATCACTCCCCAAATCTCTTTATTTCCTTCTCCAATAGCTTTCTGACAAACTGGTTTATGATATAGTTGCTTCTGTTGTTTTAGGTTTGTGAAGCTCCTCATTTAACTCACTTGCATCCTTATATTTTGGAAAGTTGAGAAATTATGTATTCTTGAAACTTGTATTTCAACCTTCTTTCCACAAACTGAAGAGCAGTCCTAAAAAAAAAAAAAATCACAGCATTCATCATTTTTGGTGAGGAATACCAGACACACTCTTATCTCCCAGACTCTTACTGTTCTAATTATCAGAGTCATTAACCTTGGCAGGGAAAATGTCTCTCGAGGGAGGAACATAATGTAAGTTATGTATATTATTATACAAAACAGTTTTACATGTAGCATCTATCAGTACTAGTGGAGACACATGACCTGCTAGCTCTGCTTCAAGGGCAGTTACTGTGTCTCATTGTCCCTTCTGCATAGCACAACTTGGCACCTGGCACTATGAGTGATACTCTGTTATGCTTGTAGAAGGGAGTTTATCATGCCAGTTGTCTGAGAGATTCTACCCAGCAGCTAACTCACAAAGATGCAGGGACCCAAAGGCAAATAATGGATGGAGTTTGGGGACATTTATAGAATTGTTTGGGGAAGAATTGAGGGCCCCAACAGGGATAGGAATTCCATAAAAATATCAACAGAGTCAATGAACCTGGACCCTTGGGGACTCACAGAGACTAAACCATCAATCAAGTAGCATACATGGACTGGAGCTAAATATGGTCTCCTGAACATATTTAGCAGCTATGCAGCAGCTCAGTCTTTATGTAGGTCCTGAACAACTAGAGTGGGGACGATCCCTAATGCTCTTGCCTGTCTGTGGGATAAGTTCTTCTAATTGGGCTGACCTTGTCTGTCCTCAGTGTGCAATTATGTGCCTAGCCCTATGTGCAAGGGAGATGGATATCCAGGAGGTCCTCCAAAATTTAGCAGAGAAGAGGAAGTGAGATGGGGGATGCTGTGGGAGGGCTAATTTGGGACAGTGATATGGACATAAATTGAAGGAAGGAAGGAAGGAAGGAAGGAAGAAAGAAAGAAAGAAAGAAAGAAAGAAAGAAAGGGAAAGAAAAGAAAAGAAAAGAAAAGAAAAGAAAAGAAAAGAAAAGAAAAGAAAAGAAAAGAAAAGAAAAGAAAAGAAAAGAAAGCTCCCTCCAGGACTGGTGCATCACTCTGCAGATTTCGACTACTGCTCAAGCAGCATGTTCTCTGCCATGCTGATCAGGAAGTAGCTTTGGAAACTATTCTTCTCATATGTAAAAAATAAAATAAATAAATAAAACCTTACCCCAACCTCTTGCATGTAAAGTCTACTTAAAATACATAGTAAACTATGTAAACTATACCATGTCTGCTGAACTTTATTTTCAGACCCACTGCGTGCATCCTGAAGAGACCAGAGACAACCAGGTAGGACATACCTCCAGCTCCATTCCCTTGACTATTAAGACCCCTTAAGGCACAAACAGCTGTAAATTGCTACAGGTCCCTTGTGATCCATTTTCTTACCCACCACTCTGTCAGAATTCTCTCAGGGCATACTGGCACCAGGGACCACAACCAGTGTTGATATTAGTGACCGCAGAGGCAAGGTTTGTACCTCAAAGGCAATGCGGCCACAAACCATGAGGTTAAATACCCTGTGGAACCTAAAGACTTGCTAGTCAAAATAATCCCAGTTCACTCAGGCCAGAATGCAGATAGGAAACAAAATCCACATGGAACAACATCCAAAAAAACCACCCGTCTAACAAATATTTAACTCAGAAGTCAACATCTAAACCCATAAATCCCATAAAATCCAGGTGACTAAAAGCTAGTTTAAGAACACACTAAACAAGATATAGGGCAATATGGCACTACCAGAGTCCTGCTATCATACAACAGTAAGCCAAAATCTTATTTGACTACCATATATTAAAGCTGTATTTCAAAAACAACAGAAACAGCAAAAAGCCTACAAACTCATGTACACTGAACTCTATGCAATGAGCACTGGGACATGGAAGAAATAAAAATCAAATCAAAATCTGACTATAAGACAATGTAAATAAATGCATAATGCACCTAAACATATGGGGCAAAATTAAAGCAGTGCTAAGAGGAAATTTCATAATGCTAAGTGCTTTCATAAAGAAATTCATGAGATCTCATGCAGGCAACTTAATAACACACCTTAAATTTGTAAAAACAAAAAGAAGGAGAGCTACCCAAGAGAAATAGATAATGAAATAATCAAACTCAGGGCTGAAACAATAACTAGAAACAAAGAGAACAATGCAAAGAATCAATGAAGCAAATATTTGGTTCTTTAAGAAAGTCAAAAACATAGACAAACTCTGATCCAAAGTAACTAAAAGGCAGAAATGTAATATCGAAACTAACAAAATCAGAAAGGACGAGGACATTACAACAGAGAAAGAAGAAATCCAAAGAAACATTAAGTAAATAATGTTTACTTCAAATAAATTTAATTCACAAAAATTGGAAAATTTAACTAGATGGACAATTTTCTTGATAGAAACCACTTAGAAAAATGCCTAAAGAGTTACAAGTAGCCATAATAATATCCCATCAAAAAGACAAACAAACATAACAACAACAACAACAACATGGCTAGATTATCTTAGTGCAGAATTCTACCAGAACTTCAAAGAAGAGATAATACCAATACTCCTCAAAATATTCAATGAAATAATAACCAAAGCCACACTGTCAAAATGATTACATGAGGCAAGAGTCACCCTGATACCTAAACCATAAGAGGTTCACCCCAGAAAAATTCCAATAAATCTCCCTTTCAAATATCAATGTGAAAATATTAAATACAATACTGGCAAACTAAATCCAAAAACATATCAAAAACATTATCCAACATGATCAAATAGGCTTCATCCCAGACATACAGGGATGGCTCAACAAATAAAAATTCATCATTGTAATCCACTATTTAAACAAACTGAAAGAAAAAAAAAAACAAAACAAAACACATGTTTATCTCATTAGATGCTGAAAAAAAACCCTGTGACAAAATCCAACACGTCCTCATGATAAAACTTTGAGAGATCACAAATACAAGGTTCATGTCTAAACACAATACAATCAATATATATCATGCAAATAGCCACCATCAAATTAAATAGAGAGAAACTTAAAGCTATTCCACTAAAATTAGGGACAAAATATGGTTGTCCACTCTCTATATATCTACTCGAGTTTTAGCTACACCAATAAGTGAACTAAAAGAGATCAAGGTGATACAAATGGAAAGGAAAAAGTCAAAATATAACTATTAGTGGATAGTACAGTGTAAATAAAGAAATATTCAACATTCCTAGTAATCAGAGAAGTGTAAATCAAACCAGCTCTGAGATTCCATCTTTCAACATTCAGAATGGCTAAGATCATATTTTCAAGTGACAGCTCATGCTGGCAAGGATTAGGAGCAAGGAGCAAACGTTTCATTTGCTGGTGCAAGTGCAAATTTCTACAATGAGTATAGAAATCAATCTGCTGCTTTCTCAGAAACTTATTAGTAGGTCTACCCCAAGATCCAGTAATATCATGTCTGGGTGTATACCAAAAGAAGCTTGTCCATACCAGAAGGACACTTGCTCAACTATGTTCAGAACAGCTTCGTTTTTTTTTTCCAGTAGTCAATCATAGGAAAGAACATAGATATTTCTCAACCCAAGAATGGACAAAGAAAATGTAGTACATTTACAAAATGGAGTATTGCTCAGCCATTAAAAACAACATCATGAGATTTTCAGGCAAATGGATGGAACTAGAAAACATCATCCTAACTGAGGTAACCCACTCCCAGAAAGACAAACTGGATATATATTCAGTTATAAGTATACTATATACTTATTATTATAGGTATTATAAGTATTATTTATAAAAAACATGATAACCATGCCATAAAAAAGGAGCTAAAGAAGTTAAGTAACAAGGAGGGCCCAAGGCATGTGCTTGTGTGTGTGTGTGTGTGTGTGTGTGTGTGTGTGTGTGTGTGCTTGAATCCCACTGGAAATGGAAAATGGATTAGAAATCAGGGTTGACTGGAGGGAGGGGACTGGGTGGAGAAAGGTGAGGAATGGGAAAAGGAGGGATAGGGTGCGGTAAGGATGGAGGAAGAGAGTCCTGGGGGAAAAACTCAGTTGTGGTGGTACATCTCTGGGATGAGCTAGAAACCGAGGACAATAGAAATTCTCAGGAATCTAGGATGATGACCTTAGCTAAGATTCTTATCAATGAAGGATATGGAGCCTGATCCTGCTATCTCCTGTGTTCAGGCAAGATTTCCAATGAAAGAATTCCACCAACCCAGCCATAAAGCCTTAGACCCATAATTTGTCATGATGACAAGATGTGCAGGGGTAAAAATGGAGTAGAATTTAAGAGAAGAGACAACTAAAGACTGGCCATCTCGAGACCCAGTACATGAAAGGTAGCCTACCCCTAGCACTATTGTATAGTTCCAGGCAGGATGCTAACATAACCGTCCTAGAAAAGCTTTACCCAGCAACTAATGAAAACTGATTCACAGAACCACTGACAAACATTACATGGAGCTTGTAGAATTCTATGAACAAGAGGCATAGAGGATTGAAGAAGGTAGAGGGGTCATAGACACCTCAGAAAGCCCACAGAATTAACTAATATCGGTGTATTGGGACCCATAGAGCCTAAATTGTGAACCAGAAGGCATGCGTGAGATGTACCTAGGCCCTTTGCACATATGAAACAGTTTTACAGGTGGGTCTTCTGTGGCCCTCCTAAAGTAGGAGCAGAGTCTGTCTTTACCTATATTGTCTGCCTCTGGATCCCTTTCCCCTAACTGGGCTGCCTAGTCAAGCTTTAATAGAAGATGTACATAGTCTTACTCTAACTTGATATACCAAGGCTGGTTGATATCTGTGGGAGGCCTTACTTTTTCTGAGGAATAGGGGAGAAGGAGATGGATAGAAAAGGAAGTGAGAGCGAGGAATGCAACGGAGAGGAGAGAGGGGATGCTGTGGTTTAAATGTACTATGTATATGAACTTAAAAAAACTTTCATTTTGCTTACATTTAAGTATATATCAAATATTGTTTTGAGCAGAAACTTTTAAACACTTCTGAAGATTCTGTGGAATGTTTCTTTAAAAACAATATGCTTATAGAAAATTTTCACCCATTGAGGTTGAGTTTGTCTTGCTGAAGCAGTAAGACCCAGTTTACTACCAAATATGTTGAATTAGGTAACAGATTCCTGGTGGAAAATAGTGTATTTGATAAAATAGGAGTGTGACTGAAAAGTAATATGACTGATTTTGTTTTTGTGGCTGTTCTCAGTTTTGAAAAAAAGATGAATCTAAAAAAATGTACTTTTAAAATATTTGAACACTCTCTGAACTCCTATTGAAATAGTTGTTTTGAAAGGAATGACAATCTTTATTATATCTCTGTACATTTAAGAAAAAAAAACTAATTATAAATAGGCATATAATGAAGTAAATGCTATATAGCAAAAATTGGCATATTTGAAATAATATAAATCACAAGCAATAAAACTGGACCATATTTTTGAATGCACTGGTTGTCTAACCATGATTATTAATATAGTAGTTGGAAAACTTTTCTTTCTTTATAACTAGGTTTCTTTCCACGTTATATAACTGAAGCAAGATGACATAGCTGAAACATTCAGTGTGTTTACTTTATAATACTACTGAAACTATGGCTTCTTTTGATGTTACTGTTAAATATCATAAGTAGTATTGCTTTTAGTTTTGTTTTTTAATACTAAATGACTTAAGATAATATCTACCTTGCTTATATCCATTTGCTTTCTTCCCATTGTAATTTGCTTATTTCACTTGTCTGGTATCAGATTATTCAGTTTAAAGATGCTTGAACAGTAAACAAATCCAGTGGTTCATGTAACATGAAATCTAAGGTCTTTATAGCACTAAAAATGATGAATTAAATGATATCAGTGCAATCAAAAATATATGTTTCTTTCATTATTATCCTGCCACTGTATACTCTTTCTGTATTATTTTCTGTTATGCTCCCAAGGAAGGTAATGGTCAGAGAGAAACAGTCTGTTTATTTGGAGGGGAAAGCTGCATTCTTCACCTGTTTTTGATGATTACTATTAAATTTCCTCTTGTTCTCAGTGAGCAAAACTGACGTACATGGAAACAATAAACTGGAAACCAACAGAAGATTTGTGGTCCCTGTGACATTTTATAGAAGATAAGAGATTTTGCCCCAAGAATTTGAGAAAATAAATTCTCAGAGTATGAATTACTTTACCTAATATATTATAAAGCAGATATATCTGCCATTTATGCCTTCTCAGTGAATTCAATGTACAACACTCGTTCCCACTCTGCAGATACTGAACTTATAGAAATCATCAGCTTATTTTTCACAGATCACTTTTATCTCTGAAAGTCAATTCCTCTTTAAAAGTTCCTCTCCCAACTTTCTCAGAGTTCTCACCACTACAGGTTTTCCTTCAGTGGTTTGTTTTTATAATTGTACAAATAAATTGTGTGTAGAATTTGATACTCTTCTATTTTCATTTACCAAAATATTCATTGAATTTTTCATGATATTGTATTTGGCAATGAAGTATCCATTTTATTTCATAAGTATTAATATATTATTGAGTATTTCTGTATTAATAAATATTTATTATTAACAAAATATGGAAAAATACATTTTTTGTAGATCTATTTATTGCACATGGACAGATTTCTCAGAATGAAATTACAGGCTCAAAATCTGTTTATTTTTATATGTTTAAAATAACAGGATTATTTTTTATACTGTTGAAAGTATCAGGACCACATTAGAAGTGATTGTTCGTTCTGTTTTAATTAAGTATTTTAACATTTATTTTAGTGATTCTACTTTATGTAGATTTTTGTCATTAGTTTATATAAACAGGTTCAATATTCATATATATGCATATTTATATGTATTTGTTCTCAACATTTTATTACATGCTGTGATTGCTTTAAAAACTTTGGGAGAACATTTTTTTCTTTCTGTCATTAACATTTTCTATTATGTTATATCTGAAAAGATAATGACTAAGTCTTTTCTCCCATGGTATGTTTTATGTATGTTATCTTACACTAGTGCTATTATGTTTGTTAAGTACTAGGTCATGGTTTGTATTTTAGAAATTACTGTCTAATATTTATAGCATCATATATTGGAGATATTATCTTTCACTGTTAAATCTCTAGGCAGCATTGTGGAAAACTGCTTAGGAAATTTTCTCTCTTCACTCTACCAAATTGTGTGCATTTATGGAGGGTTATAAAAAACATTGAAATTGAATAAAGTTCCTCAATATTTTCTTCATTTTCTAAAAATTGTTTATGGTGATCAGATAATTCACATTTGCTAAATTTTAAGGCCACACATCTTGGGTTTTCATGACTTTGCATTGGTTTCATAGATTATATTTTAAAGAGTGGATACTTGAGCACTAGTATATCATCTGAATTATTGACACATTTTATTTGAAAATTTTAATATCCAATAATAAATTCTAATATTTTTTTAGTGACTTTATATGTCTTATTTAGGGTTTCTATTGCACCAACAAAACACCACGACCAAAAGCATGTTGGGGAGGAAACAGCTTATTTGTCTTACAATTCCACATTGCTGTTCATCACCAAAGAAGTCAGTACAGGAACTGGAATAGGGCAGAATCTTGGACACAGGAACTGATACAAAAGCATGGAGGGGTGCTGCTACCAGATTTTCTTCCCTTGACTTGCTCATCCTTCTTTCTTATACAACCCAGGGCTAACAGCCCAGGAGTGGCACCATCCACTATAGACTATGTCATCTGCCTTGATCACTAAAGAGAAAAAATCTTCCAGCTGAATCTAAGGAAGGCATTATCTCAACTGAGGCTCCTTCCTTTTTCATGACTAGAGGTTTTGTCAAGTTTACACCCAAACCCAGCCAGAACAATATATATTAATAATAGGTTATTATAATTTCAGATAATTGATGGTTCTTAAGTAAACATTAAAATAACCTCATCTTTTAAAAAAATGACTACTTATTTTTAGTTCACTTGGTAACATGTAGTCCTAACACTGTGCTATTTTTTACTTTTTTATTCTATATGCCATAGAATAGAATGCTCAGGAAACAACTTTAAATTATATGAAGACTTTTATTCTTTTAATTTTTTTCTCACTTTACTGAAGTCTGGAAGGTCTACCACAAGATAGAATGGATGCAATAAGTAATGTGAAACCTTATCATATATGTTCTTTCTTATAATATATTTTGATTGTTTTCAGTTCCTCCAATTTCTACAAGAATATCCCCACTCCCCTACATACCCAACTTCATATTATGTTTCTCAAGTAAAATAATGAAAATTACACAAGCAAAAGACTAATAAAACGAACAAAACTGTCATAAAGAAAAAAGAATGCCCCCCAAAATTTTAATGAAATTGATTTGTGCTGGAAAACTCCTCCTCAGCATGATGCCTTTGCTGGAATACGATTGATAAAACTGATTTCCACTTTCCTAAAAGTTATCAGTTGCAAATAGTGTCTTTGTTAGCGTAATAGGGAGGAAAATTTTGTGTCCAATTCCCTTTCTTTGTGCTAAAATTTTGTCTGTTTTGTACCCATGTATGTTTTATTTGTGCTGTTAGAGTCTCTGTGTTTATATGTGCATCAGTTCTGCTGTAGCTGGGTATCACTGTTCCCTTGGAGTCACCAGTCACTTCTAGCTGTTTCAATCTTTCTGCTTCCTCTTGTGCACAGATTTCAGAGCCTTGACAGGAGTTTGATGAATAATTCCCAATTTAGGATTTACAGGTCCAAAGAATTCCCCCATCGGCATGTTGCTCAGTTATGGGTCTTTGGAACAGTTTAGATTACTATAAGAAGAAGTTTTTGAAGAGTATTGAATGAGGTAAAGATTTAGTTTTTGACATTTTAGAGTATGGTAAGTTATTACATTTTTAAAAAGTATTAGTTATATTTGATTGTCCATATTTAAACAGTCCCTGCTATGTCTAGTTTGCTGGAAGTGATTAATTAATGTAAAGTGTTCTATTTCCCGATTTTTCTTATCTTTTTCCTATTTATTTTGAGATGATTATTATAAATTATTTTGTTTTAAGAATATAACTCAGTCTGGGGAGGTGGTTCAGCAGTTAAAAGTACAGGTTGCTCTTACAGATTTCTTGAATTAAATTCCCAGAGCCACATGATTTCTCAAAATTATCTGTAATAGGATCTGATGCCCTTTTGTGGTGTGTCTGAAGACAGCAACAATGTACTCATATACATAAAATAAATAACCAAACAACTGGGAACTTTCTCAAAAGCTGTTGCCTATACATGGAATATGTTCTTCTAGCTGGGCTGCCTTGTCTGTCCACAATGGGAGAGGAAGCACATAGCATCACAAAGTCTTTAAGGGCCAGGGTGTGGTTATACAGAGGTAAAGACATTCCCTCAGAGAAGAAGGGGATGTGGGATGAAGGAAAGATTGTGAGAGGGGGTGACAATGAGGGGGAAGTAAGCAGAATATAAAGTGAGTAAGTAAAAAAAAAATTAAATAAAGGGGAACAAATTATCCATGGAAGGTGTTACAGAGACAAAGTGTGGAGCAGAGACTGAAGGAATGACGATCCAGAAACTGCCCCACTTGGGGATCCATCCCATATACAGTCACCAATCCCAGACACTATTGTGGATGCCAACAAGTGCTTGCTGACAGAAGCCTGTTATAGCTGTCTCCTGAGAAGATCTACCAGTGCCTGACAAATACAGAGGTAGATGCTTACAGCCAATCATTCGATTGAGTACAGGGTCCCCAATGGAAGAGCTAGAGAAAGGACCCAAGGAGCTGAAGGGGTTTACAGCCCCATAGGAGGAACAAAAATATGAACTAACCAGTACTCCCAGAACTCCCAGAGTCAAAACACCAACCAAAGAGTAAACATGGTGGGACTCATGGCTCTAGCTGCATATTTAGCAGAGGATGGCCTTGTTGCACATCAGTGTAAGAAGAGGCCCTTGGTCCTGTGAAGGCTTGATGCCCCTGTGTAGGGGAATGCCAGGGCCAGGAAGTGGGAGTCGGTGGGTTGGTGAGCAGGGCGAGGGGATACAGGGTTTTCAGATGGGAAACCAGGAAAGGGGATAACATTTGAAAAGTAAATAAAGAAAAATATATATATATAATATCTCACTGAATAATTCCCATAGGTTAATTTAAATTCTTGAGAAAAGTCCATGTAAATATGCAGCACTATGATTTTATATTATGTCTCATTTAATACATCAAAACTGAAGACTGATTTATTAATTTCATGATGATGTCCACAATAGAATTTCTTGTCTATTCTTTTAGTATGCTAAGATCATGTTTATTTCAATTGCCCATGGCATTTTAATTTATTTTATCATATCCTTCTGTCTTCCTAGTGCTAAATACCATTATTATTATTATTATTATTAAATTTTTCTTAATTAGGGACATATTTCTGAATGTCACTTAGTTTATTATGCTATCAGTCCAAATGAGATCTTACTGTGAATTGTTACATCTAGTTTATAGCTTTCAATTTTGTTATTTTTTACTATACAGAGTCCTTAAAAATCTCATAAATAAAGTATTTTATTGGACATTTTTTTATTCCCATTGGAGAATAAATTGGGGAGATGGATTATATCTAGTGCACGAGAACATGATGAAGACAGAAGTACATTGCTATGGGGTATTAGGAAATGTAATTCAATCACTATTTTGGAAAAGTCATGTTTAAAATTTTCAGGTTAGAGTTTTTGAAAACAAACAAATCTACTTTTGAATTTGATTGAAAATGCTAAACCACTCAATTTCTTCAACTAGAATTCTTTGCGTATAATTTGGTTTCATTGCTTCATGGTTGTTCATTTGCATTTAAATAGATTTGTCTTCAAATGATGAACAAAGTATAATACAAATCTTGGAGGTGGAGGCCATTTTGAGCAGACAATTTAGTGACCTTATAGTTCAATATGCCATAACGATGTCTTTACATTTGATTGCATCTATAACTTACTCTATACTCAAAAGAAAATTGCAATTTGGTATAGCTTCTGAATGTGTGGCTTGAACCTGAGTTCTTCTTCTTCAGATTATTTAATGCGGTATAATATAGTTGTGTGCCTCAAGTATTTCAAGGCTGGAAAAGGACTGGGTAGCTAACTTTAATGACTTATATAATTTTATTGATTTTGGCTTGTCAATAATGTTGTCTACTTGGCTTTTCATTTGGATAAGCGATACACTTTTTCATTGGAAATGTAGATCGAATGTCAATAGTACATCTAATAATGTCCTTATAAGATTATGAAAACACAGAGACAATAAATAAGTCATTAGAGTAGGTTTGAGGAAGTTATATAAGACAATTAAAGTTGAAACTTAGATATTAAAGTTTTGAATGTTGAAGATCAAAACATTATTATAAAGCCTTCATTTAAGTCAATAGTTACTTTACGCTGTTGGTCTATTCTTGATAGCACTTATATGAGGTATTATTAGCAGATTTTTCTCTCAAATAAAAGCCTTCAGCAAAGACTCTTATTCTAGATTTTGCCCACAAGAGAAAAAAAAGTTATCTTACAAAGTTTAATTATGCAAATGGACTGCCAGAAGATTAATATACTGTTCTTAATATTGAGATGATCATGTCTACCTTGTTTTATGTTTTAGGTCTCATTTCATTTTTCACTTGTCATTTATTCAGGAAACAACCAGCTTCTTACAAGCAAGGGAACTGAGCTTCTCTGTCAGTGGTAGCCAAAAGAAGTTACATATTCAATACATCTCACACTCATGTACATACAAGTTTATTTGACAGTATATATTTAAGTTGTATTTGCTCAAAGCTGGGTGAAGACCCCAAATTATAGTATCAGTATCAGAATTCTCTCTCTCTCTCTCTCTCTCATTTGTGTTTGTGTGAGTTTATGTTTTAACAAACTACAGTGAACTAAATTGATGAATTACTATATAGACACCCAAATGCAGGAGCTTCCTTATAAAAGTTAGCTTACCAACATAACAGGACACAAAATGAAAACCCTGGCCAAAAAAAAAAAAAAAAAAAAAAGACAAAATCATACTCATAGGATCATGATGCAGATAATTATTAATCCATTATATATATATTTCAAGAAATGTATATTAGCTTGCTGGAAGATAATTATGATTTGTTCAAATTACATGTGGCTGGTGTTAATTAGTGTCTTAGCCAAGGTTCTATTGCTCTGAATAGACACCATGACCTTGGCAACTTTTATAAAAGAAAACATTTAATTTGTGCTATCAGAGGTTCAGTCCATTTTCATCATGGCAAGAAATATGTCATCATGCAGGCAGACATAGTAAGGGGGAAAAAATCTGAGATGTCTAAGTCTAGATTGGCAGGCACCAGAGAGAATCACACTGAGTCTGACTTTAGCATTTGAAACTCAAAGCCCAACCACAGTGATGTACTTCCACAAACAAGGCTACAATTACTCCAACATGGCAATACCTCCTAATAGTGCTGTTCCTATGGGGCCACTTTTTTCAAACTACTAGATACCGTCTATAATATTTAAAGGGATTCTAGCCAGCCTAAGCATGGCAAACATGAATCTGACAGGCCTTGACACTCCTCTATTTCCTCTTTCTTGCTAGAGACAATAGATTACTTTCCTAAAGCATGCCAAAAAATATCTATTGTCCTATTATTTATTTCCTCTCCAACAGGCTGATTATCAAGTCCCAGCTATCAAGGTATTAAAGTCTACCAATCAAAAGCTCCTTTCTGGCATCACTAACTAACATGCCCAATCCAAACAAACCAAATCATCCCAAGACAGGGTTTCTATTTTTACCTTTATCAATTGTCATTTTCCAATGCACCATGTCTGTCACCTCTCTATCCAGAAGCAGTCCTTTGATCCTCTAGGACAAATACCTCTATGGCTTCTCCCTTTTTGCTTTCCACTTGTCCCTCATATTCTATTTCCTGTCTTTGTGTATTTTTTTTCTTTGTCACTCAGGGATAATTATCCTTTGTCCTTAGAAATTGCTCTTAGGTTATCTTGTACCAATACCAATCCTTTCAGTAGTACGTTCCCTATTTAAATTTCTTTCTTTTTTATTAGTTATTTATTTACATTACAAATGTTGCCCCCTTCCTGTTCACCCCATGAGTTCTTCAACCCATTCCTCTCCTTTTTTGACCCAGAATTGTTTCTGTCTAAAGGAAATGAAGGGATTTAAATGGAGCAGAGAGTGAGGTAAAGAGAAAAATTCTAGAATTATTGTCCATTTGTCTTTTGCCTTAATCATGACAATGATCTCAAGTTAGTATTTAAAATATATCCAAAGTAAGCCAGAGAAATGAAGCCAAGTTTCAAGAACTGATATAAATTTCTGAGATCAACTGTAGATGGAAAGAAATTACTGCCAGGGTTATCTTCTGCCATACATATATTGTTGCATGTAAACACACACAAGTATGATACACATGATGAAGAGAACAGAGAAAGAAAATAGATAACAGAAGGCAGAATGCTACTATGGAGTGTTATTTATGAGATTCATGAGGAAGATCTAAAGTGATTATCTCATAATATGTAGGAATAGAATAAACAAGAAATGATTGCATTAGGTTACAAGAAATGAGTTGAAAACAGCTCAATTTAAAAGAGGTATGCAATAAGATACCAGACACCAATAAGATAAGTGAGTAATATCAAATACCATAATGAAAAACAATTGTCAACTCTCTAAAAATGTAAGACAAATGTAGAATTCAAGCAGTTCTATAATTAGACCCCAAATTTAATTCAGAATATAAAACACATGCTTATACTGCACACATATAGGTACATGCTTACACACAAACACATACACAAGGGACTATGTAATTCTCTACACATAATATGCAACTTTTAAATGTAAATTATATATGTAACTTTCTCTGACAATAAAAGAGAACTGTAAATAGTTAAAGTATTGGTACAACATTTACAATTAAGATTAAAATATAACACTCAGGAATAGACTGAATGAGTACTAACCTGCTGTTTGAAGTTGTCTATCCTATTACAAAGTACTTATTTTTATTTCAATCATGTATTTGTTTATAGGAAACATCAGTGGTCAAAAGTGCTTTAGAAGTACATTAACCGCTACAACATTTTGTTGTTGTTGTTCCATCTGAGACTTTTCTAACCCTCAGGCTATGTGCCTGTTGCAAATATTGTTTATGAGGTCATTCTGGTAGGTTCACGTGACTTTAGCAGAACAGTATCACGAACAGCCCACATGCCTCAGCTGTAGTCATACCCTGTCCACAGTTCATTCTAGTCATTTTCCTGAACAGTACTGTACCTATTCCCTCTGTTGGAGACCATACAGTAAGAAAGTGGGCCTTTCGCAGCTTCCCATCCTAAAAAGCCAAATGGCTTTGTGCTAAAGAGCCAGTCATCTCCTCCTTCTTCCTATCCTTTACTGGCACCAGAGTCCCTAAAAGCTGAATTATAGTCCCCTCTTCCTTATCTCTTCCTGACTCCCAAGACTTCTTTTTTTTTTAATTAGGTATTTTCCTCGTTTACATTTTCAATGCTATCCCAAAAGTCCACCATACCCACCCCCCCCAATCCCCTACCCACCCACTCCCCCTTTTTGGCCCTGGCATTCCCCTGTACTGGGGCATATACAGTTTGCAAGTCCAATCGGCCTCTCTTTGCAGTGATGGCCGACTAGGCCATCTTTGGAACATATGCAGCTAGAGTCAAGAGCTCCGGGATATTGGTTAGTTCATAATGTTGTTCCACCTATAGGGTTGCAGTTCCCTTTAGCTCCTTGGGTAATTTTTCTAGCTCCTCCATTGGGGGCCATGTGACCCGTCCAATAGCTGACTGTGATCATCCACTTCTGTATTTGCTAGGCCCCAGCATAGTCTCACAAGAAACAGCTATATCTGGGTCCTTTCAGCAAAATCTTGCTAGTGTATGCAATGGTGTCAGCGTTTGGGAGCTGATTATGGGATGGATCCCTGCATATGGCAATCACTAGATGGTCCATCCTTTCGTCACAGCTCCAAATTTTGTCTCTGTAACTCCTTCAATGGGTGTTTTGTTCCCATTTCTAAGAAGGGGCAAACTGTCCACACTTTGGTCTTCGTTCTTCTTGAATTTCATGCATTTAGCAAATTGTATCTTATATCTTGGACATGCATTATGTGCTTAGCCCAGCCTGACACCCAAGGCTGTTAAGGAGGATTCTACATTCTGGAGATGGACTAAGAGTGCCTCCCACCTGCAGTCTGAATTCGGCCTTCATGTCCCCAGATGCCCACTTTTTTGTTCTTTGTTAATTTCCCCTCAACCCCTCCCTATTTCCCTTCGCTGTGTACTTAAAACCTGGCGTTTCAACCTAATAAACTGAGACCTTGACAGGAATCCTCCTTGGTCTCCGCTTCTCTTTCTCACTCATTTCTCTTCAGGTTTGCGGTTCCCCTCACACCCATGAATAATTGGGTCCTGCTGGATGGGACATCCCTCCCCAGTTCTCAGAATTATATTATATTGAACATACTGCCTACTGATGCCATTTATACTCCTCCAGGCTCATCCAGCTTACATATCATGTGCACTCTCTCAAAATGATCAGGTGGGCCTAATCTGGATATCATATGATCTGGAACAGGCTGATTAGCTCCACCTTCACTGACCCCATCCCTCAGGTTTTGCATTGTTGTGAATCATGTGTTCTAGTATGTTAATCTTATATATCCTGAACCTATTCTTCCCACACCTTATCCAATTGACAAGTATAACCTGAGATCCTTATCTGAACATGGAACCAGCTTATTGAGTCACTCTAACCTTATCTTACTGTCCGAGTTCCAAATATTAGTCCTTACTTTGGCTTAGTAAACTTCACAACCCATCCCTGAAGATTGAAATTAAACCTGTATATATGAAAGTGCACAAAGCTTAACTTTAAATGAATCAGAGACCTCAAAAGGAAACCTGAAATACTGAAACTCCTAGCAAAAAATTTAGAAAATACTCTACAAGGTGTAGGCATAGGAAATGACTAATTGAATAGGATTTCATTCACTTAGGAATTGAAGCTGTCAAATGACCAGTGGGACATAATGAAAGTAAAACCTCTGTAGAGAAAATTAAACATGAATGGAGAGAAAAGAAAACTCATAAAATTGGAGAACTTAGAAGGGAGTTAGGGAAGATATACAGGAAGGATAAAAGGGAGGAGGATCATGGAAATGTAATACTCATACTAGATTTTTAAATATGCTGAAATGACAATACCCCTCAAAATTTAACGCTATGGCACCTCAAGATAAAACAAGATTACATTAAAATATCCAAACATTGATTGTGACTGTAAATTTAAGCTGACAAAATTTTAAGCATATTACATGCTGAATAGAATGAATAATTAGAACAAATATAAAACATACTTCTTTAGTTTGAGGACTTATCGAAGATGCCTATGTTATATTTGGCTTAAGAACAAGTAGTATTCTAAACTTTTAACACATAGTATCCTAACAATCTAATGAGGAACAATGAAATGTTCAGTATTCATCTACTTGCATCTGTTACTTTCTTATATTTTAAAGAATGGATACCATTCACTGTAAGGTTTTATTCTTTCCAAATTTTCATGCCTGAAAAAAGAAATGTCAGATGCACTTTGGTACAATTATGGAATACAGAATGTGATGACTGCTTTGAAGCCATGGACATTTTTCTTCATGAAGAAAGTGACACTAAGCAGTTTCCTCTGCCTTATCTTGCACTGGCACCAGGCCAACACATCGGGAATGGTACGTTTATTACAATTTCCATTACAGCCACTGCCAGCTAGGAAAATATTAATTTTGTCTAAATACACAGCTTGCAAATTTGGAATCATCACTTTTAGAAATAACAGAACACACACTATCAGGTTTAATGTTATATTGTATATTATCTGAAAATGAAGCATGCTAGGAACTAAGGCTCCCTGATAATTAAAATATTCT
The DNA here is from genome assembly GCF_000001635.26 of Mus musculus. NCBI lineage: Eukaryota > Metazoa > Chordata > Mammalia > Rodentia > Muridae > Mus > Mus musculus. Next base: position 37,748,831 of record NC_000070.6, read on the forward strand.
GTATGTCTTTTCCATTTTACATGAAAATAACTAAATACAAGAATACTGTTTCTTGGGTATGTGATATTGGAAAACTGTTGGATAAGGTAAAGAAAAGAAAATATAATGGTATGGGGGAGTGCCTTGACATAGTGAGAGAATTAGGAAGATGTGGGATGCTGAGGAACAAACTCTCAAGGAAGGCAGACATGAGGATGGTATCTGACTCTAGAATACTGTTTTTCCAAACTTGACTGATCATTCTACCATGAGCTTTTAGCAGATTTAACAATTTCTGCATTTGAAAACAAGTTAAATAGTTAATATTACCCAAAGGGCAGGCAAGGATATGAAGGAAAATGATTGTAAGATATCAAGACTTGTGTAAGGACATTTTACACAGTAATAAGTCCATCTCATATCTACTCAAGAACACTTGTGAATTCTTAATGGTTACTACAGAGGTAAATAAATTCTTCAGCTAAGGAGAATTTGAAATTATCTAAGCCAATTTTCAGTTTGAATGCTGGCCATATAAAGTCTAGTTATATAACTCATGTTGTTAAATATTTTATTTATTTTTAAGGATGAGAGGTAACTGAATGTGAATGGTATCATGGATTATAAAATTATAAAAATTTAGTAATCATTTGTTAATATGAGGGCTTTATAAATATATTTCTTCTTCAAAAATCATATTTTGAAACCCCTTTGATTCAGGGAAAATGTAATCTACCTTAAGACACTGTCTCTGTGGCACTCCTTAGAAAATGAAGTGTGTGGGTAGAGATTTTATTACCAATATTTAAATAAATTTACAGCAGCAACCCCCCTTCTAAATATCTTTGTATGTTCTTCTCCAGAGATGAGAGCTGAACTTTCTTTAAAAGGGACAGTACTGCAAAGACCTGTAGAAGCCCAGGATACAAAGAATAAGCCATGATTGCAGCCCTAATGTTAAAAAAGATATTTATAAGATCCTCCCTGAGATTTAGGGAACATTATTGAAGAGAACAATTTCAATATGTCAGAGCCAAATGGCTCTGGAAATCAGTCTGGGGGTTCCTCAGAAAACTGGACATAGTACTTCTGGAAGATCCAGCAATACCTCTCCTGGGCATATACCCAGAAGATGTTCCAACTAGTAATAAGGACATATGCTCCACTATGTTCACAGCAGCCTTATTTATAATAGCCAGAAGCTGGAAAGAACCCAGATGTCCCTCAACAGAGGAATGGATACAGAAAATGTGGTACATTTACAGAATGGAGTACTACTCATCTATTAAAAACAACGAATTTATGAAATTCTTGGGCAAATGGATGTATCTGGAGAATATCATCCTTCATGAGGTAACCCAATCACAAAACAAGTCACTTGTTATGCACTCACTGATAAGTGGGTGTTAGCCTAGAAGCTAGGAATATCCAAGATACAATTTGCAAAACACAAGAAAATCAAGAAGATCGAAGATCAAAGTGTGGATACTTCATTCCTTCTTAGATTAGGGAACAAAATACCCATGGAAGGAGTTAGAGAGAAAAGTTTGGAGCTAAGGCGAAAGAATGGACCATCTAGAGACTACCCGACCAGGGTTTATCCATCCCATAATCAGCCACCATACCCAGACACTATTGCATATGCCAGCAAGATTTTGCTGAAAGGACCCTGATATAGATGTCTCTTGTGAGGCTATTCCAGTGCCTGGCAAATATAGAAATGGATGCTCACAGTCATCTATAGGATGGAACACAGGGCCCCCAATGGAGGAGCTAGAGAAAGTACCCAAGGAAGAGATCTGCAACCCTATAGGTGGAACAACAATATGAACTAACTAGTATCCCCAGAGCTCATGTCTCTAGCCGCATATGTAGCAGAAAATGGCCTAGTTGGCCATCATTGGGAAGAGAGACCCCTTGGTCTTGCAAACTTTATATGCCCCAGTACAGGGCGATAACAGGTCCGAGATGTAGGATTGGGTGGGTAGGGGAGCAGGACAGTGGGAGGGTATAGGGAACTTTCAGGATACCATTTGAAATGTAAATAAAGAAAATATCTAATAAAAAAAAAGAAAAAAAAGAGAGAGAGAGAGAAAAAAAGAGCCCAATGGTTGGGTAAAGGGCAAAGAAATCCATTCTCGAGACTCAATAGCTTATAGCATATCTAGTTGTCTAGACTGGAATGACAAAAAAACAAAAACAAAAACAAAAACAAAAACAAAAACAAAAAACAAAAAACAAAAAAAAACCCTATCAAAAGTCAATCAACAACAAAGCCACAGCTTTTACCTCTGAATCATTGAGTATTGATAGATCTGGAGAATAGGAACCTTGTTTTTCTGTTGTCTATCCACTGTGGTGTCCAAGATTTCTAAATAATGACTACATTTAGTGTACTGGTTTATCCTAGTGGTCACAAAATATTCAAATATACATAGCATGAGCAATAGCTCTGTGGGAAGGAGGGAGAAAAACAGAAGATGTAGAAACAGGATGGCAAAAGTGACTGGGTATCTCTGCATGCATGCAAAAAACTCTAAAACAAAAGAAATCAATAAACTATGTTATAAAATGAAATACAAACAAAAATAAAAGACTTAGTCTTTCAATTTTATGCTTAGAAGATATGCTAAATTGTAGATTGTGAGAATGTTTACTAATGCAAAAGATACAATGGTTCCAAAGATAATTTTAGGTTGAAAAAGAAATGGAAAAAAAATGAAAACAAACAAAAATCAAACAAACAAACCTGCAGACAGAAGCCAGGCACTCCCAATCCATTGTTTTTGCTGTTGTTGTTGGTTTTTGTTTGTTTGTTTGTTTTTGTTTTTTTGTGTTTTTTTAGTGGAATTTACTGTTAGCATTCTAGTAGATCCACATTCAAGTGCAAATGAACAGGGCTAATTTTTTTTAAATGCTGAATTTGTAAGGTGCCTGAAAAAGTTGGACGAAAGGCATTGGGGTGGATGTGACAAAGATACAGTGTAGACATTGATGAAAGTTTCAAGGAATGAAAAGTGTGTGTGTGTGTGTCTGTGTATGTGTGTGTTGTGTAATGTATGTGTGTGTGTCTGTTTATATGTGTGGTGTGTGATGCATGTGTGAATGGGGGTGGTGTCTGTGTGTGTGTGTGTGTGTGTTGTGTGTGCGTTTTTGTGTTTGTAGAAGACTGAGAATGAGTGCTTTCCTATCCTGTATGAGATTCAGTCCCCAGTAGTGGAAAATAAGAAAGAGGTAAAATATACAGTTTTATTTATTCAATTTTCTCCATTAGCAATCTGGTAACTCTCAATAGTAAACCTAGCACAAAATTGTACCTGGCATAAGACAAGAAAATGATGGAATTAAAGAATCATAGGGCATAAAAATTTGCACTTCCTCAATAAAAACTGAATTATTTCTATTAGTAGAATTATTTATATTAATACTCATTTGTGAACTCTTAGGATTTCCTATCCATACAACACACTAATATTTATACATGTGTACATGCTATACAAACATTTAACAATGAAGCAGATCATGAAAAAGTAGTAAAACTGGAGAACAGGTAGTTACAAGGATAGACTTTTTCATTTTAATTTAATTTAAATTTATTTTTTTACATTCCAGATTCCATTCCCCGACCCCCATCCACCCTTTGACTGCTCCACATCCCACAACTCCTCCTCACCCCACCACATCTCCATGTTGATGCGCCCCCCCCCAACCCCCGCACCTGACTTCTAAACTCCCTGGAGTCTCCTGTCTCTTGAGGGTTAGGTGCATCATCTCTAAATAATCACAGACCCAGAAGCCCTCCACTGCATATGTCTTGGGGAGCCTCTTACCAGTCTCATGCTGTTTGTTTGGTGGTCCATTGTTTGAAAGATCTCAGGGGTCCAGAACAATTGAGATTGCTTGTCCTCCTACAGGATCTCCTTGCACATGGTATCTGTTCACAGCAGTAAAACCCTAACTAATATATCATGATAATGCAAATAATGTGATTAATTTGGTGAAGACCATAACTAGTAAGTACCTTTGAGTTGGTTATCATTCTCTTCCTTCCCTATTTATGTAAATACAGTATAAAATCTTAAGTTGCAAATATCTGCTAGTAGATTTCTTGTGATTCCTTCTACAGTGGATCATCAAATTGTGTCCTATTGATTTATTTTTTATTTCTTATGTTGGTTCTATGTACAGACAGCTAACCAAGTCATTATTAGGAGAGCTAATATGCACAAACATAACTTTACACAAATCTAATTTTTACAAATATGTCTAAAATATTTAGGCAATATAGCATAGTTTACAGTTGATATATCTTCTCACATAGATGATTTACTAAAACTTCAATGTAATTTCTATTTAGTATGTTGAGTTACATGTAGTTATACAGTATTTTGTTGTCCTTTAAAAATAAAGTCATTGAAATATGATATATAATTATTTCTCTTTTAACTTTCCCACAATCCAAATGAATGACTATATATTATTATAAGAATAGTGGTGGTTGATAAATTGTTTCAGACTTACATACAATCGCATACATAGAATATATTTAGACATCTACTCTTAGTGTTTTCTATAAAACAAGCCTCAAGAAGTCACATCATTATAATATCCATGCTTTCTACAAAAGAAAAATTTCACAGAAACACTTTCTGAAGAAGCAGTCTTTATTCCTGTGATTACAGGAAAATACCTCCTTTTATTAGGTATAAAAATCTCTTCCCCTAGACCAACCAACAGGAGGTATTAGTTCTGCTCTCGAGAGCCCTACAGTACAAGTCTAATCCATCTTCCACATGACAGCCCTTCACATTTTTGAAGGCAGCTTGCACTGCTCTGCTAAGCCCTTAATCTATATATTCCTGTGGTGCAACTATATTTTTGTCAGCTCCAGTTATTCTTTTGTGACTGCCTATGAGGTTCTCTCTTGTCATTCGTTAGCTTTAGGTTGTCAGTGCTTAGTCTCAAGTCATTCTTCACTTGCAATAATCGATCATCAGATGAATGAACATAAGGTGAAAATGGAGTTACCTCAGTAGTTGAGTACGAATATTTCTTTAATAATACCCATTTTCACTCTCTGTTCCTTTAATTGTCAATGGCTATGTTGTAAATTATTTCTAAACTTAAGGAATGCTACAGTTATCATTTAGTCAAGTGCATAAATTCTGAGGGTGAGATTTTTGTGGTAATGTTCATAGGAGGATGGCATGATTCTCCAATCCATGATTCCTAACACCTCATGTTGGAGAACATTAATACTTAAGATGGATTGGGCTGTTATGTGCTAATGTTATTTGGAAGCTCCTTTGGTGACTTGCCTGAATGCTGTGTGGAAGGATTTATGAGAAAGCCTGAGTGGGAGGTAGGTATGGAGTACTTGTATGTCCTCATTCCATAAGGCCTCAGTTCCTCAGAGTCTAAAATGTAGTATGCATAGAAATAAAGGGAAAGAGAGAAAAAGAAGAAAGAAGGCAGAAGCTAAGTAGTTTCTCTTGATGTGTCCTTAGAAGACATTCAAGGCCATTTTAACAACTTATATCATTGATCAAAATTGAGTTTGCAAGATAATTCTAGCCACAAGTGCAAGGTTATTGCATTCTACTTTTGATAAAAATGTGGAAAGTGGGTGGTTCCTCTTACATGATATTTGAAAACTACAGTTTGCCACAGGATACCATCCAGCCACAATTCCTAGTTACCTAGCTATATGTAAGCTACTCAAAGCTTCAGTAGACACTCAAAACCTAATCTCATGTAACACTAGATTGCAGAATAGGATTTAATCTTAATCGGCATCAGCTACAAATTTAGTTTTTTGGTTTTTGTTTTTTCCAATGTGGCTTGTGTTCATGCAATGCTTGTAGACTAAAAAGGTCACCTTACTTCAACGAATCTACCATATAAGGATAAACCAAATCACTGTAGACAATGTCCTCATAGGAAGCTGTATTGGGAGACAGTTCTCATTCTTCTTCAGAACTTGAGATTATCTGTAGATATCTGTAGAGTCTTTATTTTGTACTGACTTTGTCATTTTTAGTCAAACCTGACTCATTTACTTTAATGCCAGGATTCTTAGATATCAACTTATAGTCTTCTTTATGGAATGTAGGTCACAATCACAAATCTCTCTGTGACAACCAACACAGTGATGGGCTTCCTAAGGCAGGAATGGCCCAGAATCCATGACTTTGTTAGAAGTCAACACTTTTACATTGAATGTTTCAGAAGTTTTAGAAACTTTAGATATGTCTCTGCTTGTTTGAAGAAGTTCATGAATAATCACTTCTTGTTTTCAGGAGAATTTTGGACAGATATTTCCCATTACACATTTAGTTTCTCTTCTCTTCTTTTCTTTTCTTTTCTTTTCTTTTCTTTTTTTCTTTTCTTTTCTTTAATGAAATCATAGTCTTCCAACAATAGCATGAAGCTGATAGTTTCTTGGTTACTTCACAGTTTTGAATGCTTTTCCATTTTTGAAGTGCTTAATTTTTTTTTTAAATTTTAATACTGTAACACTTAGCATTGTCCAATATTCTCTAATTTCTGTAAAAATAGATCATTTTAAGAAAATCTTTAAAAACTGATTTTGTCCATTCATCTTATTATACCTTAAACAATTAAATATATTTCTTGGTATTTTTGAAATTCAGCATTGAAGTACATACTGAATTTTCCTATTTATTAGATACGTGTTTTATATTCTGTGTTTTTATACATAACAGTCTTGTCAGACTTTGCCCCACTCTATGTGAAATGTCAACTTTCTTTGAGCTCAAACTCTTCCTGTCAGTCATGTGATAGATTGCTGTTTTTCTTTTTAAAATTTAAATGATATTTTTTATTTAGATATGAAACTGAATTCAAATTATTGTTTTTTGGAATGCAAACAGTCCCAACAAAGTATAAAACAATATTCTGTATTAAATTAATTAACTATTTAATCAGTGATTAGACAGGTAGAAGAAAAGATGGTTTTCTCTCCTTTACTGTGTCTATAGATGCAAAGGGAAGACCTAAACAGAATAAGAAGGGTTATATAGCTCCTGAGAAGAATCTTCATGTGATTGTTGATTGTTGAGTGTGCCTAACTTCACTCAAGTTACGTTCAGTTGAAGTGAATCGGGCTTTTGCTGTGAAATAGTAGAGAATCAAGCGTTATCTCAGTGACAGAATGAAAAAAAGCAAGTACTTTATGAAACAGGCAGAAAAGGCATTGTTGATCACAGAAGCCAGCCTAACTGTGCTGGGACACCTCTGTCTAACTTAATGCCAATGTAGATTCCAAGGTTGGATTCACCTGCATCCTTGATGAAGGACTAGGAAAGCAAGATACAAAGAGTGAATGAAAGATGAGGGTTATATTAATGTTTTTAAAATAAAAGTTTCCAAGCCTTGGAAACATGCAACTTAGCTTCAAAATAACTACTATGGATTATTTTCGAAGGATTACATGAAAATTAGTTGTGTGTGTATATGTGTGTGTGTGTGTGTGAGAGAGAGAGAGAGAGAGAGAGAGAGAGAGAGAGAGTGAGAGAGAGAGAGACAGAGAGAGACAGAGATAGAGACAGACAGAGACAGAGACATATTTCTGCTTGATTTTTTTTTTTTTGAGGCAGGGTCTTGCTCAATATCCTAGAGTAGTTTGAATTTCTGATTTTCCTGCCTCAGCTTCCTGAGTGCTAGTATTACATCTACATTTCAATTAATTTCAGTAGAGTACTCTTCACAAATATCCTCTGGAATTTTAATAATCATTTATTAAATTAACTTTCCAATTAAGTACACATCCCATGAAGGAAATAATAAGGATTCTATTACACTCGTTCTAATGAACAAAGATAAACTCGGTACAACTAGTAAACAAATGCTTCCACATCAAATTTCTCCCAAATGGACTTGTTCATTAATAAATACTATCATATTACCCAAAATGTAAAGTAAGCTGTCTCATATGAGGGACTGTAATGAAAAATACTATTTTATGTGTATGAATTTTGCCTGCATGTATATGTGTGTACCATGTGCATGGTGTGTATATGTGTGCACGTGTGTGCATGTGCACATGCAGTTACATGTGCATGTCTGCCTACATGTGAATGTATTGAAATTCATGAGTGAGTAAAATTTTGGCGTGTACGTATAGAAGTGAAACATTAGTATCAGATGTCTCCCTCTCCACTTTGGTGTTACGTAAGATTGATTTTCATACACAAAGGTCACCTATGGATTGGGCTGAGTAGCCAATGAAATCTAAGGATCTGCTTCTTCTCCTTCCCCAGTCTCCCCCATGCCTACCATTCTTGTTGTTACAGATGTATAGTACTGCCTGGTATTTTACTTGGGGTTCTTCAGCTGCAAATAGAATATATCATGGTTATGGGATAAGCCCTTTACTGACTGAGCGATTTCATTAACCTCTCACACCTTCTTTTTTTTTTTTTCTGACAGAAATAACTGATTATTTACTTATTTCAAAAGGGTTTTGCCTAAGTCTATTCAACTAAATTGTATTTTTCTTCCATTAAAGTCATGTGCAAAGAACTGCACTAACTTCAGATTTCCTTCAGCTAATTACAAATAGGATTTATATAGCTTACCTCAGCAAGATTCTATATTATCGCTCAGCAGCAGTGGTCGCCATCTGGGTTCCGGGACTCCGCGGGACCTAGGAAACTAGACTGAACAGGTTAGAGGGTGCACCAGAGAACCGGACAGCTTCTGGGACAGGCGGAAGCACAGAGCCGCTGAGGCAGCACCCTTGGCAGGCTGCAGACAGCCGGCCACCGTCCGGACCAGAGGACAGGTGTCCGCCTGGCTCGGGAGGCAGCCTCAGCCACAGCAGCAGCGGTCGCCATCTTGGTTCCGGGACTCAGCAGAACTTAGGAAATTAGTCTGAACAGGTTAGAGGGTGCGCCAGAGAACCGGACAGCTTCTGGGACAGGCGGAAGCACAGAGCCGCTGAGGCAGTACACTTTGCAGGCTGCAGACAGCCGGCCACCGTCCGGACCAGAGGACAGGTGTCCGCCTGGCTCGGGAGGCGGCCTCAGCCTCAGAAGCAAGGGTCTCCATCTTGGTTCCAGGACTCCCTGGAGCTTAGGAATTTAGTCTGCACAGGTGAGAGTCTGCACCACAGAAGCTGACAGCTTCTGGGAACTGCCAAAGCAACACAGCTTCTGAGAAAGGCCCTGTTTTAGGCCTTCTTCTTCGACCAGGAGGAGGTCCAAAAACAAGATATCTGCGCACCTTCCCTGTAAGAGAGCTTGCCAGCAGAGAGTGCTCTGAGCACTGAAACTCAGAGGAGAGAATCTGTCTCCCAGGTCTGCTGAGAGACGGTAACAGAATCACCAGAAGAACAATCTCTAAACAGAGTCAACTATAACTACTAACTCCAGAGATTACAAGATGGCAAAAGGTAAACGTACGAATCCTACTAACAGGAACCAAGACCACTCACCATCATCAGAACCCAGCACTCCCACTTCGCCCAGTCCAGGGCACCCCAACACACCCGAAAACCTAGACCTAGATTTAAAAGCATATCTCATGATGATGGTAGAGGACATCAAGAAGGACTTTAATAAATCACTTAAAGAAATACAGGAGAACACTGCTAAAGAGTTACAAGTCCTTAAAGAAAAACAGGAAAACACAATCAAACAGGTAGAAGTCCTTACAGAAAAAGAGGAAAAAACATACAAACAGGTGATGGAAATGAACAAAACCATACTAGACCTAAAAAGGGAAGTAGACACAATAAAGAAAACTCAAAGTGAGGCAACACTGGAGATAGAAACCCTAGGAAAGAAATCTGGAACCATAGATGCGAGCATCAGCAACAGAATACAAGAGATGGAAGAGAGAATCTCAGGTGCAGAAGATTCCATAGAGAACATCGGCACAACAATCAAAGAAAATGGAAAATGCAAAAAGATCCTAACTCAAAATATCCAGGAAATCCAGGACACAATGAGAAGACCAAACCTACGGATAATAGGAGTGGATGAGAATGAAGATTTTCAACTCAAAGGACCAGCAAACATCTTCAACAAAATTATTGAAGAAAACTTCCCAAATATGAAGAAAGAGATACCTATGAACATACAAGAAGCCTACAGAACTCCAAATAGACTGGACCAGAAAAGAAATTCCTCCCGACACATAATAATCAGAACAACAAATGCACTAAATAAAGATAGAATACTAAAAGCAGTAAGGGAAAAAGGTCAAGTAACATTCAAAGGCAAGCCTATCAGAATTACACCAGATTTTTTACCAGAGACTATGAAAGCCAGAAGAGCCTGGACAGATGTTATACAGACACTAAGAGAACACAAATTCCAGCCCAGGCTACTATACCCAGCCAAACTCTCAATTACAATAGATGGAGAAACCAAAGTATTCCACGACAAAACCAAATTCACACATTATCTCTCCACAAATCCAGCCCTTCAAAGGTTAATAACAGAAAAAAACCAATACAAGAACGGGAACAATGCCCTAGAAAAAACAAGAAGGTAATCCCTCAACAAACCTAAAAGAAGACATCCACAAGAACAGAATGCCAACTTTAAAAACAAAAATAATACGAAGCAACAATTACTTTTCCTTAATATCTCTTAACATCAATGGTCTCAACTCCCCAATAAAAAGACATAGACTAACAAACTGGCTACACAAACAAGACCCAACATTTTGCTGTTTACAGGAGACACATCTCAGAGAAAAAGATAGACACTACCTCAGAATAAAAGGCTGGAAAACAATTTTCCAAGTAAATGGTATGAAGAAACAAGCTGGAGTAGCCATCCTAATATCTGATAAGATTGACTTCCAACCCAAAGTCATCAAAAAAGACAAGGAGGGGCACTTCGTTCTCATCAAAGGTAAAATCCTCCAAGAGGAACTCTCAATTCTGAATATCTATGCTCCAAATACAAGGGCAGCCACATTCATTAAAGAAACTTTAGTAAAGCTCAAAGCACACATTGCACCTCACACAATAATAATGGGAGACTTCAACACACCACTTTCACCAATGGACAGATCATGGAAACAGAAACTAAACAGGGACACACTGAAACTAACAGAAGTGATGAAACAAATGGATCTGACAGATATCTACAGAACATTTTATCCTAAAACAAAAGGATATACCATCTTCTCAGCACCTCACGGGACCTTCTCCAAAATTGACCATATAATTGGTCACAAAACAGGCCTCAACAGATACAAAAATATTGAAATTGTCCCATGTATCCTATCAGACCGCCATGGCCTAAGACTGATCTTCAATAACAACATAAATAATAGAAAGCCAACATTCACGTGGAAACTGAACAATACTCTTCTCAGTGATACCTTGGTCAAGGAAGGAATAAAGAAAGAAATTAAAGACTTTTTAGAGTTTAATGAAAATGAAGCCACAACGTACCCAAACCTTTGCGACACAATGAAAGCATTTCTAAGAGGGAAACTCATAGCTCTAAGTGCCTCCAAGAAGAAACGGGAGAGAGCACATACTAGCAGCTTGACAACACATCTAAAAGCTCTAGAAAAAAAGGAAGCAAATTCACCCAAGAGGAGTAGACGGCAGGAAATAATCAAACTCAGGGGTGAAATCAACCAAGTGGAAGCAAGAAGAACTATTCAAAGAATTAACCAAACGAGGAGTTGGTTCTTTGAGAAAATCAACAAGATAGATAAACCCTTAGCTAGACTCACTAAAGGGCACAGGCACAAAATCCTAATTAACAAAATCAGAACTGAAAAGGGAGACATAACAACAGATCCTGAAGAAATCCAAAACACCATCAGATCCTTCTACAAAAGGCTATACTCAACAAAACTGGAAAACCTGGACAAAATGGACAAATTTCTGGACAGATACCAGGTACCAAAGTTGAATCAGGATCAAGTTGACCTTCTAAACAGTCCCATATCACCTAAAGAAATAGAAGCAGTTATAAATAGTCTCCCAGCCAAAAAAAGCCCAGGACCAGACAGGTTTAGTGCAGAGTTCTATCAGACCTTCAAAGAAGATCTAATTCCAGTTCTGCACAAACTTTTTCACAAGATAGAAGTAGAAGGTACTCTACCCAACTCATTTTATGAAGCCACTATTACTCTGATACCTAAACCACAGAAAGATCCAACAAAGATAGAGAACTTCAGACCAATTTCTCTTATGAATATTGATGCAAAAATCCTCAATAAAATTCTTGCTAACCGAATCCAAGAACACATTAAAGCAATCATCCATCCTGACCAAGTAGGTTTTATTCCAGGGATGCAGGGATGGTTTAATATACGAAAATCCATCAATGTAATCCATTATATAAACAAACTCAAAGACAAAAACCACATGATCATCTCGTTAGATTCAGAAAAAGCATTTGACAAGATCCAACACCCATTCATGATAAAAGTTCTGGAAAGATCAGGAATTCAAGGCCCATAACTAAACATGATAAAAGCAATCTACAGCAAACCAGTAGCCAACATCAAAGTAAATGGAGAGAAGCTGGAAGCAATCCCACTAAAATCAGGGATTTTAGACAAGGCTGCCCAATTTCTCCCTACCTTTTCAACATAGTACTTGAAGTATTAGCCAGAGCAATTCGACAACAAAAGGAGATCAAGGGGATACAAATTGGAAAGGAAGAAGTCAAAATATCACTTTTTGCAGATGATATGATAGTATATATAAGTGACCCTAAAAATTCCACCAGAGAACTCCTAAACCTGATAAACAGCTTCGGTGAAGTAGCTGGATATAAAATTAACTCAAACAAGTCAATGGCCTTTCTCTACACAAAGAATAAACAGGCTGAGAAAGAAATTAGGGAAACAACACCCTTCTCAATAGTCACAAATAATATAAAATATCTCGGCGTGACTCTAACTAAGGAAGTGAAAGATCTGTATGATAAAAACTTCAAGTCTCTGAAGAAAGAAATTAAAGAAGATCTCAGAAGATGGAAAGATCTCCCATGCTCATGGATTGGCAGGATCAACATTGTAAAAATGGCTATCTTGCCAAAAGCAATCTACAGATTCAATGCAATCCCCATCAAAATTCCAAATCAATTCTTCAACGAATTAGAAGGAGAAATTTGCAAATTCATCTGGAATAACAAAAAACCTAGGATAGCAAAAACTCTTCTCAAGGATAAAAGAACCTCGGGTGGAATCACCATGCCTGACCTAAAGCTTTACTACAGAGCAATTGTGGTAAAAACTGCATGGTACTGGTATAGAGACAGACAAGTAGACAAATGGAATAGAATTGAAGACCCAGAAATGAACCCACACACCTATGGTCACTTGATCTTCGACAAGGGAGCTAAAACCATCCAGTGGAAGAAAGACAGCATTTTCAACAATTGGTGCTGGCACAACTGGTTGTTATCATGTAGAAGAATGCGAATCGATCCATACTTATCTCCCTGTACTAAAGTCAAATCTAAATGGATCAAAGAACTTCACATAAAACCAGAGACACTCAAACTTATAGAGGAGAAAGTGGGGAAAAGCCTTGAAGATATGGGCACAGGGGGAAAATTCCTGAACAGAACAGAAATGGCTTGTGCTGTAAGATCGAGAATTGACAAATGGGACCTAATGAAACTCCAAAGTTTCTGCAAGGCAAAAGACACCGTCATTAAGACAAAAAGACCACCAACAGATTGGGAAAGGATCTTTACCTATCCTAAATCAGATAGGGGACTCATATCCAACCTATATAAAGAACTCAAGAAGGTGGACTTCAGAAAAGCAAATAACCCCATTAAAAAATGGGGCTCAGAACTGAACAAATAATTCTCACCTGAGGAATACCGAATGGCAGAGAAGCACCTGAAAAAATGTTCAACATCCTTAATCATCAGGGAAATGCAAATCAAAACAACCCTGAGATTCCACCTCACACCAGTCAGAATGGCTAAGATCAAAAATTCAGGTGACAGCAGATGCTGGCAAGGATGTGGAGAAAGAGGAACACTCCTCCGTTGTTGGTGGGATTGCAGGCTTGTACAACCACTCTGGAAATCTGTCTGGCGGTTCCTCAGAAAATTGGACATAGTACTACCGGAGGATCCAGCAATACCTCTCCTGGGCATATATCCAGAAGATGCCCCAACTGGTAAGAAGGACACATGCTCCACTATGTTCATAGCAGCCTTATTTATAATAGCCAGAAGCTGGAAAGAACCCAGATGCCCCTCAACAGAGGAATGGATACAGAAAATGTGGTACATCTACACAATGGAGTACTACTCAGCTATTAAAAAGAATGAATTTATGAAATTCCTAGCCAAATGGATGGACCTGGAGGGCATCATCCTGAGTGAGGTTACACATTCACAAAGGAACTCACACAATATGTACTCACTGATAAGTGGATATTAGCCCAAAACCTAGGATAACCAAGATATAAGATACAATTTCCTAAACACATGAAACTTAAGAAAAATGAAGACTGAAGTGTGGACACTATGCCCCTCCTTAGAAGTGGGAACAAAACACCCTTGGAAGGAGTTACAGAGACAAAGTTTGGAGCTGAGATGGAAGGATGGACCATGTAGAGACTGCCATATCCAGGGATCCACCCCATAATCAGCATCCAAACGCTGACACCATTGCATACACTAGCAAGATTTTATCGAAAGGACCCAGATGTAGCTGTCTCTTGTGAGACTATGCCGGGGCCTAGCAAACACAGAAGTGGATGCTCACAGTCAGCTAATGAATGGATCACAGGGCTCCCAATGGAGGAGCTAGAGAAAGTACCCAAGGAGCTAAAGGGATCTGCAACCCTATAGGTGGATCAAAATTATGAACTAACCAGTACCCCGGAGCTCTTGACTCTATCTGCATATGTATCAAAAGATGGCCTAGTCGGCCATCACTGGAAAGAGAGGCCCATTGGACACGCAAACTTTATATGCCCCAGAACAGGGGAACGCCAGGGCCAAAAAGGGGGAGTGGGCAGGTAGGGGAGTGGGGGTGGGTGGGTATGGGGGACTTTTGGTATAGCATTGGAAATGTAAATGAGCCAAATACCTAATTAAATAAATTAATTAAAAAAAGATTCTATATTATCTAATCTTAAACCAGTTTTCCCTTGCTCTTTAGAATCCAGAATCTACATAGTATACTGAAGATCATTATTGATGACAGTTTATTATACACTTGAATATAAACCATTAAATTATATGGAGCTTTTAAATTTTACAAAAGACAGAGTGCTGAGACTTGTCAACACATACTATATAATATTTTCAGATATGTTAATTCATTTGTTATGATAGTGAGGCAAACTATTTGATTTCATTCAAGTCAGCAAAGATGTACCCTTTTGTTTTATTTGCTTTGGAAGTCATTTTAAAATGCTTCAATAATGGGTTATTTTTTATAAAATTTACACATGAATACATATATGTGTATGTCCATATGTGAAATACAGGCACACACCATAGATGCAAAACCACACAGGTAGACATAATAGTTAATATTGATACAGTGTAAAATGTTTACCAGTTTCAAACAAAATTATCTCAAAGAAAGACATGTAGCTTTACTATTTGGAAGATTATTTCTAAGTATGTTTTTATGGTATGAACTCTTGAAATTTCCTACCAAAACAATGAATTGAAACTATTATTGCAGATCATAATTTTTAAGTGAGATAGATCTTGTGTCACTACATTATTACTACTACATGAATTGGGAACTACTGAACTCACGAGTCAACACAATTTTTTTTCTCCCTCAAGTGGTTTTTCTCAGTTATCTTTTTCACAATAATAAAAATCCTATCATATAAAATTCAGGGACAATTACATGACCCTTTAAATGTAATTATCTCAAGAGTCAACTTTAGATTTTACTCTCTAACTATGCTGACTTCTAGAAATCATCATGATGAAAGCTACATGATTATTTTTCAAAAGTACAAAATGACTCTGGTTGCTATTCCTAGATTTTTAAGATTTTAGCTAAATATTCACCACAGTCTTTGCAGTATTTTCTATAGCACACATTCAGTCAAAGGCTATAACTAAGGGGGCCAAATATCAAAGGAAATAAGGAATTTATTGCATGTCCTTTTTTGGGGGTAATCTTTGCTTTACTCCAGGTGTAAACGCATTTATGTCATCTATCCTAAGTCATTAGAAAATAATCCTAATAAATAACATGCATATTATTATGCCATCCAGGAAGTCCTATACACATTTGCTTTATTTTATCTTTCCTGTATTTACATGTAAAACTGTTTGACTCTTGCTTTTCAAGTTAACTACAATGAAAATATGCAAGATCATTTGCATATAATACTACAAAGTAGATATATGTGTAGTCAATTTTCCCTTCAATTTTTGGGGAAAAAAGTGGAAAATAACATTCTTCCAAGCACAATTAACATTAATTATATGAGGCACATTTCTAGGTTTTTAACAGGAAAAAATTCAATTTTCTTGTTGTCAATAACTGGATCCATATAACTTATTTAATACTAATTCTATGGCACTTTTCAAAAATTATTTCCAATGCCTATGTTATGCTAATTACATAAGTGACTTTTAAAATTTTAGAATTGAGATAAAATCATTAGGTCAATTACAAAAAAAAATTTAAACTTTTAAACTTACAGCTTTTTTTCTTTATCATAATTGTCATTTGAATGTGAAAATAAATGTGGTTTGTACATACAGATGTTATGGTAGTTTTGCTTTTTATCTAGTTCAATATAATGTTGCTTAATTAGTGTATTTAAAAGAATCATAAAAGGAGAATTAAAGCAAAATTGGATATATCAAATCATAGTGACAACTTATACTCTGCAATAACATGTCAGAATTTCTGTGTGCCTGTTTTCAATTTAATCACCATTCTCTGAGTACATACCTTTACAAATATGTAAAATCTTTAAGGTAGCACTGTGAAGGAAATATAGCAAAATCTAGAAAGCAAAGGGTTTGTGTGTGTGTGTGTGTGTGTGTGTGTGTGTGTGTGTGCGTGTGTATGTGTGTATGTGTGTGTGTGTGTGTGTGTGTGTGTGAGAGAGAGAGAGAGAGAGAGAGAGAGAGAGAGAAAGAGAGAGAATACAGATTCTTATCTGAAGAATTCTTTCAGAAGGAAAATATGAATAAACTTTAAAAATATGGGTTAGAAGGTATGGGCAGAAAAAGAGTTCAGGTAGATGAAAGACGGTAAGACAGAAGACAAAGATGTTCTTGGTAGAATTGTACGTTGCTGTGATATCTGTATTGGAATTTTTCAATATTTTTTCCAAAATATGTTTTATTTAAAAGGTAGAATTAGCAAATATCGGATAGCCCGTTCAGGGAAACCAGGCTTTCTCTTTTGAAATATCTTGGTCTTAAAAAGAAAAAAAAAAGTAAATACTGTTTTTAAAAGAGACAATCAATATATCTTTCTCTAGATATTAGTTTTAGAAGGGAATAGATGGAAGCTTCCATCTTTTAGATGAAAGCTTCCCTGTGTGAATTTTGGGCATATTAGATCTTACACTGTATATACTCATTTTAACTTGTATTTATTATTTAAATGGAACAAAGGAAAATATTGTTAACTTTAAGCTAACTTTAAAAACAAATTCTCAGGAGTAGCAATATATATGTATATATATTTCAGTTGCAGAGAATATATATATATATATATATATATATATATATATATATATATATATATATATATTTGTTTTGTTTGTTTGAAACAGGGTTTCTCTGTGTAGCCGTTGCTGTCCTGGAACTTGTTCTATAGACTAGGTGTTTTTTAACTCAATGTCCTGAGATTGAAAGTCCATGCCACCACTGCCAGGGCAATGTGACATTTCTTAAAGAAAACATGTGCACTTATGCACACTCTATCTATCTATCTATCTATCTATCTATCTATCTATCTATCTATCTATCTATCTATCTATCTATTGATCTATCCATCTATCGATCAATCGATCGATCTATCCATCTATCTATCTAACTAGCTATCATATATCTGTCTATTATCTATCTACCTATCTGTCATCTGTCCATTTAACATATATATGTATATATATATCCAACTATCTTCCATTTATTTTAGATTATGTGTGTGAGTGTGGGAGTGCATGTGAACATGACTGCAAAGGTCCATACAGACAAGATGTTTCTGAGCCCTATGAGACTGGAGTTATAGACAGATGTGCATTTCCTAGTTTCAGAGAGCAGAACTGTGACTCTCTACAAAAGAAGTATGTGCACTTATCCACTGAGCAATCTCTTCAGGGCAAAATGTTCCATTCCTCTTCACCTACCAAATTTAAAAATGCATGCTTATCTTAAAATGTTGATTAAGTTTGAAGTCTCAACTTCATTCTCACATTCACTCTGAAGGAGGAAGGCATAGTAATGAATCTTTTTGATTTATCATGGTGTATGATAGCTAGCGTCTTAAATAATAGTATATAGCAAATAAACATTTCTCCTGCATTAAAAAAAAAAAACCCTCATCTAACAAGATTGTTAAACATTTGTTTTTGCACTTTTGTATTTGATGTGAAAACGTGATTTGAAATCAGTAGGAGAGATCCCTAATTGGGTGGTTAAAATATAGCACTACTATACTCAGAAGTAATAACATTATTATAAAATTTATTGAGCACTTAATATATACAAAGCCCTTTGCCATGCACATTATCTATAGCATGTAAATCAATACCTACTCATGACCCTTTAATTCCAAGAGAATAAACAAGGCAAGTAGTGATTAAAGAGATCATGTAAATTAGCCAAGTTCTTATAACTAATGAATAACTGCTGAGAAGTTACTCATTTAAAATTTGTAACTCAAGATTCCTGCAATGAAGATGCATCCTTTTGCCATGTTTCTGAATAACCCTCAACTGTGAAGGAATTACATGTGGAGATTTCACATCCAATACTTAGTGGTTGATCTATGCTAAATTATCTTATCCAAGACAAATTTTCCATAGCATTTTAAACAGTTCTTCCACACCTTAATTCCCTGTTCTAACAGACTTTATACTTATCATTAATTATTTGAAAGGAGTTTTACACTAACAGAGATTCACTTTAATGAGATCACAATATTTATATAGCATTTTATATTTTATTTTTATTCCTAAAATATTTATTCTTATCTTAATAAAGTTATATATCTATAGTTTTTATTGATTTTGCAAACTATTATTACCTGTGTGATATAATTGTAATATCTCAGCCCATATTCTTTAAAAGTTATTTTAAATTATTTTTTGAGTTATAGTATAATCTAAACTTCACGCAGTAGGATATTACTGCAATTTAATCTCTAATTTTGTTGCTGAATTGAATAGTTGTGTAGTTATTTTTGTATATTTCATTCTGTGATATGTGTACTCTCTGATCTGCACAATAATTATTCTGAAATTTGTTTCCTTATCATTGCTTTATAAGGGTTCTTGGTGTATGAAGGGCATACTAGTTGTCTGATATTTGTCTAGTAAGTGCATTTCAAGTATTTATGTCTTCTTATTAAAAAGCCATTAGTGATAGATTTATTTTAAGGATAGTTTTATAATTACAGATAAGATAGGGAACATGCATTATTTGAATAGGCATATTTTCCCCAGGCATAATACTTCATACTAATATCAATATATCATTCCATGTTTATATATTAATCATTTTACTGGATTTGATAAACTATTATTAACTAAGGTTCATAGTTTATATCAGGGTATTACTCTTGTGTGGCTCTATTCATTCTTATTAAATGTAAAATTTTGTACGTATGATGGGTTAGAATCATGAGTAATAAAAGAGTTTAGCCAAGGCAGAATGAAAAGCAAAGCAAAATGAGGCAAAACAAACAAACAAACAAACAAACAAACAAAACCAATAGAAATACAAGATAAATATTCATTGAATCTCTCTTTTCCTTCAAAGAAACAGCAAGAATGGCAATAACAGTATCAGGAAGAGCATGAGAATTGTCCATGGTCATTTTTTGGAAGAATTGTTTAATCTTGAGCGTTCTAATCTTGTACCTGCTATGCACGTTAGGGAAACTCTAGATGGCTTATGATCAACTGGTAGGAACTAGGTTTATACACCAATCACTCCATGAAGCATGCTATTCTTAGTGTGCTTGCTTGTTTTCCCATATTACTTTCAAATAGAGGAACAAGCTTATTCTTAGGCATTTTGGGAAAGATATGCTTTTTAGCAGCTTCTTTGGGTCATGAAGCAGGGGGAGGAACTGCCTCTACCTATTATTTCTGGTATAATAGTAGATTGTGGGAAATAGTCATGACTGTACAATTAGTTAGGAGCATACTTGGACTAGAACGAGGCCCCCACACAGGCACATAGGACTGTCTTGTCTGGCTGTAGTGAGAGAGGATGCACATAACCATGCAGAGACTTGATGTGCCAGGGAGAGGGATATGGTAGTAGGGGGCCACACTCTCTGATGAAAAGGCAAGGAAGAATGAGGGGAAGAACACTGGGAGGGTGTACTGATAGGGTGACTGTGTATAGGGTGTAAATAAAACAAACAATCAAAAACTTTTTAAAAAATAAATGAAAGTCATATGCATATATTCATATTCATATTATAGACTCATTGGGAATCTTATTATATAGGACTTAAAAATAAAGGATTATCTTAGCATATTGGCTGGGATCCAGAATGAAGCATCATTTGGACCTGAAATCCCTGATGTCTAGCAAAGAGATATTTTTCCAGCTAGGTTAAAAACACAGGGTCAGAATATAAGAAACAGACTGCTGGTATTAAATGGTCTCAGAAAACTTAGCAACCAAAAACAAATGCACAGAAAACTGTTTTAAAATATCACCAGCTTGAACTTCCTTGGTTCCTAGTTTTCAAAAATCATTGGAGTATTTGATGAGATGTGAGAAATTAGGTGACACTTGTCCAGATGTGCCGATATAGAAGCAATAACTTTCCTAGAAATGTTAAACATCTAACCTCTAGCAGCTGCTAGCAATTCTAGGGCCTTCCACTAATCCAGAAATATAGTCACTGCAAGGAAATTTTACTGTTTCTGTAAAATTTACTGAAACTTCTTTTGCTAGAAGGAATAACTTGGGTTGTGAATTTCAGGGAAAACTCAAGTGAATAAAACAAATACAGAGGCTAATGATCTTAGCCGAACATTGAACTGAGCACTGGTTCTCCAGTGGAAAAGTTAAAGAAAGGTCTGAAGAAGCTGAAGGTTTTTCAATCCATAGGAAAAACAACAATATCAGCCAACCAGTCCTCCCAGAGTTCATAGGGACTAAACCATCAACCAAAGAGTACACATGGCTCCAGCTGTATATGTACCAGAAGATGGCCTTGTCAGACATCAATGGAAAGAGAGGCCCCTTGTCCTTTGAAGGCTCGATGCTCCAGTGTAGGAGAATGCCAGGATGAGGAGGTAGGAGTGGGTGCTGTGGGTGGGAGAGCACCCTCATAGAAGCAGTGAGATGGAGGATAGGATAGGAAGTGTTCAGAGGGGAAACCAGGAAAGGAGGTAAAATTTGAAATGTAAATAAATATACAATAAAAATGTATATCTGTACCATCAAAATCTGCATGGCAAGAATTCTATGATGATAAGAAGCCAAGCACATACTGTTTCCATGGCACTCATGGTTCCATAGTCAGAAAAAGATGTACTTTCTCTTTCTGGACCTTCAGTTAAATTTTTTTTTCTTGGCATACTGCCTTCCCGGTAGTTTTTCTTTGTCCGTATTAAATGCAGGTCTACATTGCTGAATATATCCAGAGTTTAAGGAGTATTGCTAAAAAGTAGTTCCTGTTGTAATTGGAGTTAATTTCTGTAATAACAACTTGGTCAAGGTGTAAATGGAAAAGAAAAGGGTTGATCTAGCTGATGGAGGCTTTCAAATAAGGCACAGTCGAGATGACTCTGCCCTTCGAGGGGAAGAAAGTTAAAAAGACAAAGAGATGGTCATTCTACCATTAAGTGCCCCCAAAAGGGCAAAGAGCAGGCCTGGAAAACACCCAGAAAGTATACACTAATTCCATTATCAGAGTACAGTATTAGAGGTTGGTTGAGAAAAAAACAAACAAACAAACAACAACAACAAAAACCGAAAAACAAAGAATTTAGCAAAAAGGCAAGCAATTATATATGGCAAACAATGAACCATCTTAATAAAATAATGCTAGCAGAAGTATGGGATATTTGTAGGAAGGGAAATATTTAGAGGAAATTGAAAATTATTATAGTTTTCAAAAGAGATTCAGGTTCAGTGTTCTGAATCTTCTGAATTTTCTCTTATTTTAGAATATATGGAATCCTACTTCTCCGTACTGAGCACCCTCATAGAAGCAGTGATATTTGGATATTCACTGATTCTAGTAGAGGAATAGTCATTATCTTCAGTGGTGTACCTGAAGAGCAGCTCACCAAGATAAAGTGAACTGTTAAAATTCATATTCATACAGATGATTCTGGTTGAACTCAGTGATGCTAAAAACAACAGTAATAAAAGACATGAATGTGGGAAAAGACATTCTAATGAGAAGTGGAAGCTATCAAGTGGGAGGAACAAGAAAGACTGGTTTAATAGCAATGCATTTTCAACATGTATGAAATTATCAAAGCTGACTCTTAGTTAATATTTTTAAGAAAATACTACAGAGAATGGAGACCCTGATTTTAAAACTCTATTTGGACACATATTTCTGACTTGTTTTACTCTGATGCCTTAAATTTTTCTTAACTCTATTAAATTAGTTGTCCTTTTCTTTTTTATTGAAGAGCTGACACAATTACCCCCAAAGTTTTAGTCACTTTATTTTGGAGTATTTTGTATTCACATATTACATGTTATGTATATATTTTAAATATCGTGAACACAATTGCCCTAAATACATTTTATCACAAATTTTATATAGTAGGTTGTTTTATTTCATGGATCTATTATAAGTTTCAAAATTAGCAGCCTCCTTCCTCATGATATCTGAAGGTTCTAGGCAAACTGTCCAGAGATTAAAATATTTACTGGTCCTACCCAGCTGTAAAACTTACAAAATACATAAGTAGCCAGCATGACAAGACCTACCAAGAGGCACTTATATCTTGAGCACAAGCTGGTCCTGGACCATAGACTACAACTAAGTATTGCCGCACTTATAAGCCAGTATGCATCTTAACTATATTCTAAATATATATCCTTGATCCACAGATACGTGTATGTATCATGCCGTATCAAAGAATTTTCTTTTCACCAAACAGCCACATCTAGTAAAAATAAAGAAATTAACTCATCACAGTGTACAGCCTCAACTGATACACAAATAGCATGTTACTCCTATTCTTGTAACATTGTAGGAGCATGGAAGGAAAGATTGTAAAATAAAAGGAAGAGAATTCATGCTGCTCAAAAATATTTTTTTAAAATATGAAAGAGAGCCAGGTGGTGGTTGCGCATGCCTTTAATCCCAGCACTTGGGAGGCAGAGGCAGGTGGATTTCTGAGTTTGAGGCCAGCCTGGTCTATGAAGTGAGTTCCAGGACAGCCAAGCCTATACAGAGAAACACTGTCTCGAGAAGAAAGAAAGAAAGAAAGAAAGAAAGAAAGAAAGAAAGGAAATATGAAAGAGAAATTTCATATGTCGTCAGCAATGCGACTGGCTGCACCAGTGAGACATGCATAATGATCATATCAGTTGACATGCCCATGTGAGTAGGAGATCTTAAAAAGCTCCAAAGTCTGGAATAAGAAATTTAGATAATCATTAGTTGCTGGGATAGGGACAACAATTATTCTTGGGATGAATCTCAAGTTCAATTATCAAATTCTAAGATGTCAGTATCACATACACACACAACACATGCACTTTCAGTTTAGAGAGGTCAGTTTGTTTATATATGTACACATACATATATAATAATTATATATACATATATAATGTTTATATATAAAAGATAAGTATGTAACTTTTAACATACATACACACATATATAAATATAAATCTATGTATATGCACATATGCATATGAGTATACATATGTATATGTAAATATATATCTACACATATGTGTATATAATGTATATATGTACACATAATATATGTGTATATATGTATTTATGCACACAGATGTAAAATAATAAATAATTTAATAATCAAAGGAGAAGCCCTGGATTTGAAATGGAGTGGATTTACATGGAGGAGTTTGATTGGGAGATGGAGGAATGGAAATGGTGTGAATACAGTACATGTTTATACAGCTAATTTTTAAAAGTTAATTAGAATTTCTTCAATGTAGACTGATTAATTTGTAGATTAAATGATTAAATGTAGACTGATTATAAAATATCCTAAAGATTATGATAGGCGAAATACCACCACTGAATGAAGTTGCTCTCAAAAGCCCATCAGTAATTGAGGAATTATTAATATTTAATAACAGTAAGGAAGGAGAGGTAGTTTTCTTCAGTGGTATGACCCTTGAGATGTCAACCACACTCCTGAGCAGGTCCCATTCCTAAGAGCATTTGAGAAACACAAACTGCACTTGGTGTGGAAGGAGATTAAAGAGAAGGAGAAGGAGGAAGAAGAAACAGGAGAAGTAGAAGGAGGAAGAAATAGGAGGAGGAAGAGGAGACTTGGAAGAGGGGAGTTGAAGGAAATGATAAAAAGGAAGACTGAAAGTATGTTTCGTAGAGGAGAAAGACAGAGAGGGTAGGTGCATATCTAAGATAAGGTGGGACAGTGGTGTTTAACATCATCAAAGTACATTAAGTTAAAATTTCAATAATTGGTAATCTATTATTTGTAAACATTCAAAGATTAAATTGTTATTATGGTGTCATATCCACTTTTCCCCTGTGTCTTAGCATGGTAACCAGAGTTTTATAATCCAGGATGAAATCTCTGGTGTGACTCTGTATTTTAGAGATGTGATGTTAGATTTTAAAACCTTTGTAAATGAGAGCAAAAACATCATGATAATATTAAATTGTCATAACATATAGATGTATATAGATACCAGTTATAATAAATTGATTTCTTTGTACACAAAATGTGCACATGCAATCATATATAGTTGTATGGAATAGAAATCTTCATCTAATTACAGTTAAATATAAATTAAAAGTTAAGAATTATTTTATCGAAAACTTGTAGAAAATAAATAACTAATAATTTTACTAAAGAAAAGCATAAGGCTAAAATTAAATTAATCATTTTGACCTTAAAAACACTGTTTTATGTTTTATGAGGATATGACAAATATGGTATAGCCAAACATGTAAAGAAAAATTCCAAAAGCAAGGAAATATGAAAGAAGTAAGAACTTGAAGATATTTTTTGTAGATGTAAAATTTTATGTCTTGAGCTAGTCCTTTCCATGATTAAATGGGAATGTCATGTCCAGCATCAAAATTTTCAGATAGTATTTTATTATAAATCAAAATATACTGCTAAGTGCTATGAAGAGTAGACATACATTTAAAATATTGGCACAGATATGTGTGGGGACACGATGGAGAATGAGATGATGGAGTCATGTGATGAATTCTGGCAATCAGTTTATTGAGACCAGCATCAGTGTTCAGATCTGAGTTTATTGCATGTCCTTTAAGATTATATACAGTGTTTGAACAAATCTCAATCTGCTAATTCTGCAGCCAGTCATATCATGACACATCAGCTCTGTGCATCACTGAAAGCCATGCCTGATGAGGGAACAGGGGTTGGCATCATAACCTGTTAGAATTCCCATGAAGATGGGGGAAGCAGCCACCACCTTGGCCTCCATCCTTTCTTCTGTCTTACCAGTGTTCTAAAATCCATCTTACATCTAGTGCCATTTATGACAGATCAGGACCAGGACTCTTCAAGGAGTTGCAGAGGCCTGTGTCACTATTCTCTGTCATATTTTTTCTTTCACAAGGTTGATCTCCACATTCCCCAAAAAAACCATTAAAACCAATAATAGTACATTTTCATATGTAAACCCACATCAACAGTTGTAATTAGAAGCTGCATAATAACTTGAGGATCTTGGAAAATCAAACTCAGTATCATATAATACAGTTTCTTCAGTAGTACTATTACATTTATTCTATCATCTCTGTATGGTACATAATGGATGATTATGCCTTCATGGTTCTGGTCAATATGAACTGCTTGAAGTATTGTCAGGTCTAATATTCCACAGAGAAGCTTCAGAATTCTTTGGAAATCAATGCTACTGGCATTCAGGTCAAGTGTACACAGGGATCTTATGCTTTGATCACCATCCCTGGTCTAAACACATAATAACATTTGATAAAATATTAAAAAGGAAATCCTAAATGCTACTGCTGAGGAAAAATAAGAGATGGATTTGTGTGTGTGTGTTCCCAAAATAGAATAAAGACACAGAGAAAAAATGGTGGAGTGAAACTCCAGGGTTGCAATCTCAAAGAAAGCAGCATTATCAGACATTCAGTTTCTACAGTTTGAACATGCTAAGAGGGTTTTCATATGAAATGGTCACCTGAGCAGCACCAATCACATAAAACTATGATCTGAATTTGTATTTCATACACTGTTGAATAAACACAAGAATAAATTTATTAGTCTGAATTATAATAAACAAATCAAAGTCTACATTTGAAAATGCATAGAAACATTGCACGCACACATACACACACACAAGTGTGAAATAGGGGAAAGGACAGAGAGGGAGAAAAGGAGGGAGAAAATACAGAGAGCTAGAGAGAGAGAGAGGCATACACAGATAGAAAGAGATAGAGAGACAGTGATAGAGATAGATATAGTGATAGAGATAGATACACACACACATAAATATACAGACACAGACACATGCACACACACATACACACACACACACATATGGAGCATAATCTTAGTATAAGCAGAAGATATAGCATACAAACCTTCCTAAGCTCTTGACTATAGTGCGAGCTAATAGGACAAAGAAGTGATAACTGAGTGACTGCTGAAAGTTAAAAAAAAAAAAAAAAAAAAAAAAAGAATAGCAGAATTTTCTGGAGTGCAACCATTTCAATCTTCCCAAATGACTGTCCTTTGCAAAGTGCAACCTGAGATGTGTTAGTAAAAAAAAACATGTGATTAAAAATAAACCAATAAATCAAAAATTAAATAAAATGTAAATGAGGTTTATCAACATTTTTTGATGGCAGACATATAACATCAGGAACAAAACATACTTCCTACTTGAAGTAATAAAATATGGAAAAAAACAAAATGAAAAATGAAAAATCATACATTTGAGTAAAAAGTCTTCCATCTGACATTATTTTTATGAGATTTTTTGCACTGACTTTGACTGGGAGAAATAGAAACAGAGGAGCGCATAAATTCTAAACTGAAAAGAGCTGAGTTTAAAAAGTGTCAAAAGAAATTTCTAATAATCCAAAACCTTGAAGTAAAAGAAGTAACTATTGGTCAATAGCTAAGTAAATTCATTCAAAACGGCAACAACAACATTACTTCTACAACTGAGCAATGAAGGAGAAGCTTCACTGGAGAACTCATAGAGGATTTTGTAGGAAAAGAGGGGATGTTTTAAATACAAATATGAATCCTAGACACAAATTAAATTCTCTGTAAACTGTAGTTGCTACTCTAGAAAAGTGTATTGTTTTAAAGAAGAAATAATAACTATGCTGAGAAATAATACCATTATTTTGAGACTGCTTTTGGCATAATGAAATAACATAAAGACAAATACTATAATACATTAGCATTGTAGCACAACAGAAAAAAATATGTCAAAATAAACAATGTTTAGCCATATACAATGTTATTCCAGGATCAACAGTTATACATGGGACATTAAATAATGTTACTAAAACAGTCAATTCTAGTAAACAATATAATAATATCTCTGGAATGGCTACTTAGTTATAACAAATTCAAGGTGGATTCTGCAGTTAAAATAAGAAAATTAGTAGAAATTAGAGATTGTTGTAGTATTGACATATTTCATTTTAAAAAATGACTCTAAATGACTGTCCTTTGCAAAGTTCAACCTGGTATGTGTTAGAAAAGGAAAACAAGACAGGAAAATAAACCCGTAAATCCAAAAATAAATAAAATGTAAATGTGGTATATCAACATTGTTTGATACTAGACATATAACACCAAGAACAAAACAAAACCCTGAGATTTCAAGCACAAGTATGTCAGTAGGTGTTATTGATTCAGGGCTGTCTGGACTTTCCACAGTGATGCAAATACCTGCAAATGCAAGATAAAATAAATCCTTTCTTCCCCTAGTTGCTTTTGGACATGGTGTGTTTTGACAGCAATGGAAAGCTAACTAGGATTGCAGTTGGTACTAGACTCATGGGGTTTTATTGTGCAAGACCTCTCTGACTTCTCTATGTTGGTGTTGGCAGGATTAAGGAAGGATTTTGGAACTTTGTCATGGGAAAGTCATCTGGTGCTCAGGGCTTAATGGGACTTAGGAACTTAGAAGATAAAAATGTTGGGAGAAATACAGAAGATGGAGTCCTCCTGGTGTAGGCAGTTTCAGAAGAAAGCAAAGATTCTTCTTTTTTAAAATAGATTTTAAAATATTTTTATTCTTTTTTATTGTTTTTTTAAATAAATATTTTCTTTATTTACATTTCAAATGTTATCCCCTTTCCTGGTTTCCCCTCTGAAAACACCCTGTCTAGAATCTGCAGTCCTGGTCATCTGGAATAGAAGAATTGGCTCTGAGTAACAAGAGGCTAGAACCAACAGAGTGAGAACTGAGCTAGAAAAAAGTCATGCTGGCCAGCAGAGATTGAAGGAAAAACAGCTGTAATTAAACAGAAAAAAATTATTGATGTAAAAATTGTCTGGAAAATGTTTTACTAATTCAGCCCACAGAAGCTGTGGTCCTGATGTGACCCATGTTGTATCTCATGCTGTCATCAAAACTTTGTAATATGTAAGAGTTTCCCAGGTGCTGGCTGGAGGGTTTATAGTGAGCAGGTGGGCTTTGGGCACTATGAAAGGACTGGAGAGGCTGTTCCTGAAGACACAGCCTCATTCATCATACCAGTCCCAGGATTAAAGGACTCATGGGGAGAAGTTGAGACATGGTACTCTGTGGAAAAGTCAGAACACAAAAAGAGAGTACAAAATAAGCTGTTGGTAAAGATACAGCCCACTTGTAGCAGAGACCCCAGGATATTAGAGTTCAGTGTCATAGATCATCACTACCACCAGCAGCAGAAGCTATTTTGTGGAGCTAGCCCTAGCCTAGGAGTTGCATTATGAAAATGAATTACAGAGCCAGAGAGGAAGAATTTCTCAATCTCCTTGTAGCATAGAAGCTATTCAATTACATAGTCCGACAACTCAGAT
Source organism: Mus musculus (assembly GCF_000001635.26). NCBI lineage: Eukaryota > Metazoa > Chordata > Mammalia > Rodentia > Muridae > Mus > Mus musculus. The sequence goes on from NC_000070.6 coordinate 37,778,190, forward strand.
TTTAGTTGTTGGAGTTTGGTTTTATTTGATTTGAACATAACGGTTTCCTGGTTATTTACTCTCAGAAGAAGAAAGGTTGATTTTAAGTATTTTCTCATTAATTTATATATTTATTCACTTTACATCCCAATATCAACCCCCACTCCTTCCAGTTCCCCCTCACATGTATCCTCCCCAATTCTCTCCTCCCCTTCTCCTTCGAGAAGTGTGACACCACCCTGGGTATCAGCCTACCCTGGCATATCAAGTCACTGCAGGACTAGGTGCATCCCCTCTCACTGAAGCCAGACAAGAAAAGCAGGCACCTAATTCAGGGATAGCCCCCCCTCCAGTTGTTGGGGGACCCATACAAAAACCAAGCTATACTTTTGGTATATATGTGTGGGGTTCCAGCTCTAGCCCATACTTGCTCTCTTGTTAGTGGTTCAGTCTTTGGGAGCTGCCAAGAGTCCAGGCTAGTAGACACTTTTGGTCTTCTTATGAAGTTCCTATCATTCAGATCCCTTGATCTTTGCTCCAACTCTTCTGTAAGACTTCCCTACCTCCATCTAATGTTTGGCTGTGGGTCTCTGAGTCTTTCAATCACGTGTTGGATGGAGTCTCTCAGGGTACAGTTATGTTAGGCTCCTGTCTGCAAGCATATTTGAATATCATTAATAGCATCAGGGCTTGGTTCTTATCCATGAGATGAGTATGAGTTTGGGCCAGTCGTTTATTGTCCCTGTAAGTCATATAGGCAGGACACATTTTGGGTCAAAGTTTTTGTTGGTTAATTGCTGTCATTATACCTCCACTGGGAGTACTCCTCAGCTACAGAAGGTGGACGCTTTAGTCGCCATATTCTCCACTGCTTAGAGTCCCAGTTTGAGTCATCTCCATAGACTCTCTTGGGGTTACCACCATCCTAGATCTTTGTCATATTCCAGAAACACACCCATAACCCACCTCAATTTTTTTCCTTTGCTCTGCTCTCCCTATGCTTCATTCTTTGAACCCCTACTTTCTCTCCTCATCCTGCCTCCCATCAAGTATCCTTGATCCATGTACCTCCTACATCTATTTTATTTCCCCTTCTCAAAGAGATAAAAGCATCCTCCCTTGGGCTTTCTTTGCTGTTTGACTTCTTTGGGTCTATGGATTGGAGCATGAAAATTCTGTATTTTATGGATAATATCCACTTATGAATAATTACATACCATGCATACCCTTTGGGTCTGTGGTATCTCACCCAGGATATTTATTTAGTTCCATTCATTTGCCTGCAACATTCATGATGCCCTTGTTTTTAATAGCTTGGTAGTACCCCATTGTTTAAACAAACCACATTTTCTTTATCTGTTCTCAAGTTAGGTGTATTTGTGTTTTTCCAGTTTCATACTATTACAAGTAAAGATGCTATGAAGATAGTTGAGCAAGTGTCCTTGTTAGATGGTGGAACATTTTTTTGGGTATATGCCCAGGAGTAATATAGCTGGTCCTTGAGGTAGAAATATTCTCAGTTTTTTGAGAAATATGCAAAATTGATTTTTAGGGTTGTTGTACAAGTTTACACTCCCACCAGCAATGGACCAGTGTTCCTCTTGCTCCATACCCTTGCTACTATGTGCTATCCCTTGAGTTTTTTATCTTAAACCATGCTGATATCTGTAAGGTAAAAATCTCTGATTCATTTTGATCTGAATTTCCCTGATGACAAAGAATGTTGAACCTCTTTCTAAGTGTTTCTCGGCCATTTGAAATTTATCTGTAGAGAATTCTCTATTTAGTTCTGTACCTAATACTTGGGTTAATTGGGTTGTTGGTATCTAAGTTATTGGATTTTTAAATATATTTTGCATAATAGCCCTCTATAAGATATAGCATTTATGAAGATCTTTTCCCAGTTCATAAGCAGTTGTATTGTCCTATTGCCTTTCAGAAGCTTTTCAGTTTGATGAAGTCCCATTTATTAATTACTGATCTCACTGCCTGAGTTTTAAGTGTTCTATTCAAGAACTTATTTCCTGTACCAACAGTTCAGGATTTCAGGGGTTCAGGAGATCAGTGCTAGTTTCTTTTTTCTGTCATTTTAGATTTAGTGTACTTATTTCTATGTTAATATCCTTGATCTACTAGGACCTGAATTTATGCAAAAAAAATCCTGGATAGCTAAAAGAATTCTGCACAATTAAAGAACTTGTAGAGATACCACAGTCTCTGCTTTCAAGCTATAGTACAGAACAATAATGAAAAAAATATACATAGTATTGGAATAGAAACAAACAGGTTCATCAATGGAGTCAAATCTAAGATCCAGAAAAAAAGCCCATACACCCACATCCACTTAAGGTTTGATTAAGAAGCCAATACCACACCATGGAAAAGGGAAGCATGCTGCTGCTGGTCTTACTGGATGTCTGCATGTAGAAGAGTGCAAATAGAGCCATATTTATTACTCTGCATAAGCTCAAGTCCTAGTAGATCAAGGATATTCCAACCTTTATTTTCAGAATATGAGCAGTTCGGCTCATATGAATCAATAGCTATAGCCCAATCTACTTGAAAACATCTCTCAGAGAATCAGCAATGTCAGCTCTATACAGTAGAAACTACAAGGCTCACAAGAAGTTCTTTGGTGCATGAAGTCATGAAGTCTATGAAGTCATGACAATGATCAGTGAAGATGACAAAGTGAACTAATGCCATAGCCTTGTCCACTCTCTGTTTGGGTTATACTTACTTTATGTGTCCTTTCAAGAGCCAGCTCTAGAAAACATCACGTGCCTTCTTTCCAGGCCACTTTTAGAGAAACATCACTTGTCTATTGTCAGAAAAACATCCTCTCATGAGATAGATTCCAGTAAAACATCACCTAAAAAACAACAAAAAAAACAAAAACAAAAACAAAAAAAACCCAGAAATTTCCACTTCATTTTGCTATGAGGTACTGTGTGTCTTTTATACTTAGGTGTATTTCTTGAATAAGAAAAATTATGTATCCACTTTATGCCTCTAATCTGCTGGCCTATGTCTTTTTATTAGGGAATTGAGAGCATTGATGTTGAGATATATTAATCCTTAATGAATGTTAGCTACTGTTATTTTTATGATTGTTGTGGTATTGTATGTGTGTGTTTGATTGTGTGTGTATCTATGCATGTGTGTATGCCTCTGCATATGTGTGTGTGTCTCCTTTTGGTTTTGTTGAACATGTAGTTATATATTTCTTTGTTTTTCTTGGGTGTAATTATACTCCTATTGGAGTTTTCTTTCTAGTATCCTTTGAAGAGCTATATTAGTAGAAATACTTTGTTTAAATTTGGTTTTGCTATGGAATATCTTGTTTTCTCCATCTATGGTGACTGAAAAGGTTGCTAGGTACAGCAGTCTGGACATGTATCTGTGATCTCTTAGAGATTGTACGACATCTTCCCTGGCCCTTCTGGGTTTTAATGTCTCTGTTGAGAAGTTTGGTATAATTCTAATAGGTCTGTCTTTATATGTTACTTGACTTTTATCTGTTAATATTTGTATTTAAAATATTTTTAAAATATTTACTATTTTTCTTTGTTCTATATTATTATTATTCTATTATTTATACATGTGTTTTTATTAATATGTGGCAGAAGGACTTTCTTTTTAGTGCACCTGTATTTGTTTTTCTGTAAGCTTCTTGTACATTTATAGGAACCTCTTTCCTTATGATAGGGAAATTTTCTTTTAAGACTCTGTTGAAGATATTTTGGAGCCTTTGAGCTGGGAGTTTTCTTCTTTTTCTTCTTCTAGTCATATTATCTTAGGTTTCATCTTTTCATATGTCCCAAATTTCCTAGATATTTTGTGTTAGAAACTTTTTAGCTTTAGGGTTTTCTTTGCCAGATGTGTCAATTTCTTCTACATCTGAGATTCTCTCTTCTATCTCTCATAATCTGTTGTTGATGCTTGCATCTGCCATTCCTATTCTCTTACCTAGGTTTTCAAACTCCAAGATTGACACAGTTTATGTTTCCTTTATTGCTTCCATTGTAAAGTTAAGGTCTTGAAGTGTTTTATTCATTTTTCACCTGTTTGATTGTACTTTCCTGTACTTCTTTATATTTATTCATTTCCCCTTTAAGATCTCTTTTTGTTTGATTTTATTTTCCTGTACTTTTTAAAGGTATTTAGTCATTTTCTCTTTAAAGATTTCTATATCTTCATATGATTAGATTTAAGGTAATTTTCTTCTGTTCCAGGTGTGTTAGGATATTCAGGGCTTGTTATGGTAGGATAGCTGGGTTCTGGTAAAGCCTGATTGCCCTTTGGTTGTATTCTTAAACTGGCCTTTAGCCATCTGGTTGTCCCTAGTGTTGGCAAGCCTGGTATTCTCTGATGGGGGCAGGCCTCTAGGGCTGCTGGTAGAGTTGGAAGACTCTGAAGTCAACAGACTTCTGCAAAATTCCAGGGATACAGGAAGAGTTGGTTGTACTTGAGGTTTCATGCTGGTTGATGCCCATGGTGGACAGTCCTGCAATGATGCAGGCAGAGCTGGTGTTTGCTATGACTTCAAGTTGCTGGTTATTTCATGTGTTTGCCTCCAGGGATATAGGTTTAGTTGATTGTTCTCTATGGTTGTAGTCCTCTGCTTGTACTGGGAAGCAGCTGTCCTCCAAGGATGCAGGTAGAGTCATAGCTTAGGAAATAGAGTGGAGAAAGAGAGAGAGAGAGAGAGAGAGAGAGAGAGAGAGAGAGAGAGAGAGAGAGAGAGAGAGAGAAAGAGAGAGAAAGAGAGAGAGAGAGAGAGATCAAGACATAGTTTGCTGCTGCTGTGTTTGGCCAGAATGGTTTGTAGGCAAGGAATTGGGATAGCAAGACTTTAGGGGTAAATTTTCCATGTCAAAGTAGTTTGATTTCATCATCTTCTTTAACTCATCAATGTGGTCTCCTCAGCAAAAGGGTCTTACCACATTCTGGAGGGTAACAAAGAGATGTGTCAGTAGTCTGTTCTATTTGTGGTTCTATGGAGACTTGTTGTTGTACTACTCCATAAAAATGTCATACAATGAGATATCGTGTTGGCTGAAAATGTTACTGGAATATTCTAGGTATCAGTAGACAAAAAGATAAATGAGCAAGAGGAACAATCTCCCCTTCAATTTCAAATGGTGTTGCTCTTGTTATATATTTGTCGTTCTACCATTTTCATTTCTTCTTTGTCAAAGGAAAAGTTTTGCATTGTAATTTCATATATTGACTGATACTTTTTATATACACCTTCCATGATTTGTTTCTTCTACTTGGCTATTAGGAAAATGAGTGAATATAATTTACTATGTGACATTTTAACTATCCACATGAGATGTAAATTCTTTGTACACTTCATCATATGAAGAAAGGAAAATGAAAACCATGATAAATGATGAGCTACTAGTAATAATGAAAATTACAATTAAGTAAATATGCAACTTTTCCTGGGGAGGCGTGGCAGCTTAGTGTTTCTACAGAGATTCTTTATCATCCATCTTCACTGAGGTTCTGCTGTTAACATCTTAGAAATAGGAAACTGGGGCTGGGGAGATGGCTCAGTGGGTAAGAGCACCCAACTGCTCTTCCAAAGGTCCAGAGTTCAAATCCCAGCAACCACATGGTGGCTCACAACCACCCGTAACGAGATCTGACGCTCTCTTCTGGTGTGTCTGAAGACAGCTACAGTGTACTTACATATAATAAATAAATAAATCTTTTTTAAAAAAAATAGGAAACTTTAAATATGCATCATTAAATATGGATGGTGAAATGTGGCAAAATGAGATTTTATTCAGCTCTAAAATAATGAAATCAAGAAATCAGCAGGTAAACTAATAGAAGTGGAAAGATATATACTGTGTGAGGGTTTCCAGACACAGAAATATACACAGACAAATTATCTCTCACATATGGATTCCAGGTTTAAAATTTAAGCAATATATGATTAAGGTGGCGTGTGTATATAAGCCTTGAAACTTGAAAATCAATTGGAAGAGTAGGAAGCCTTAAGACAGGGGATAGTAGAACATGGGAGATATAAACACAGAGAAGGCTATTATTGGGAATGGAGATGTTCAATAGAAAAATAAGGAAGAGGAATGTGAAGGTATATTTAGAAAAGTGTTAATCATTTTGAAAGAGATCTAAAAGGCCATGTGGAAATTTATTAATTTCTAAGCTAATATACTTAGAAGGATAATAACATATAGGGTGGGTATTGATTCTCTAAAAGACATATATTATTAGACAAAAATATCACTGTACGTATAAGAGTCCTTGTGAATTATGTGAAGGAGACCAAATAGTCTTCCAAACAATGAATGCTCTTGCCATTTTCCTGGTTGACACCAGAGGTAGTTAATAAGACCCTATACCTGAAAACATCACATACTTTTGATATAAGATAGGCAAATAAGGATGAGACCAAAGTGAAAATGTTCCTCCCTGGCTAGCATTCACATCATCAAAGGTCATGATGCAAGGAACTGAAGTCAAAAGTCATGACTGGTGTCCCACAACTATAACCCTGAGAAATATAATCCAAAACCATAAGGTAGCAAATGCCTTCTGTTGCTATAGTGACACAACTGTTATGCTGACAATATTCCCCTCTCTGAATTTATCCAAGGTGCACTTCACAGAAGAGAATTAATGCCTAAAAATGAATGTAAATAAAAACCACAAGATGAAAAAGTTTCAGTCCCTAAGGCTCAGAATATCCAAGATACAATTCACAAACCACATGAAACTTAAGAAGAAAGAAGACCAAAGTGTGTCTACTTCAATCCTTCTTAGAATGAGGAACAAAATACCCATGGAAGGAGTTACAGAAACAAAGTTCAGAGCTGAGTCTGAAGGAAGGACCATCTAGAGACTGCCTCACCTGGGGATCCATCCCATAAACAAACACCAAACCCAGACGCTATTGCATATGATAACAAAATTTTGCTGACAGGACCCTGATATAGCTGTCTCTTGTGAGTCTATGCCAGTGCCTAGCAAATACATTCAGGCATCTATTGAATGGAACACAGGGCCACCAATGAAGGAGCTAGAGAAAGTACCTAAGAAGCTAAAGGGGTCTGCAACCCTATAAAAGGAACAACAATATGAACTAACCAGTAACCCCCAGAGCTTGTGTCTCTAGTTGCATATGTAGCAGAAGATGGCCTAGATATCCATCAATAGGAGGAGAAACCCTTGGTCTTGCAAACATTATATGCCCCAGTACAGGGGAACGTCAGGGCCAGGAAATGGGAGTGGGTGGGTTGGGGAACAGCACAGGGGGAGGGTATAGGGGACTTTCAGGATAGCATTTGAAATGTAAATGAAGAAAATATCTAATAAAAATGAAAAATAGGAAGAAAATCCAAAGTGTCAAAGAGCTATATTAATAAACTAAAAACATAAAAATGAAAATTATTATTTAAAAATTGTTTATGTCATATGTATGTAGTTTATTAACCCATCAAACATTGTTTATTTCCTAATGATCTGAATTAGAAGTCAATGGTAAAAATTAATTAGTTGTGTGTAAGTATACATTTGCTCAAACAAAAATATTCACATTCAATAATATATATTTGTATGTAGACAAATAATTAATTCAAAGATTTAAAAATAAAATGTAATCACTGAAAAAATTTATATTTCTATGTTTAGCTACATTTCATATCTGTTAAAAACACATACATGCTTATGCTCATACATACATAGGTAAATTGAATACACAAATTATATCTTAAGGAAATTACCCTGTGAACATTCCCCCATTAGGCCTTTTTAGTCATTTCATGAAAGTCAACATCTATTCCAAATTTTATCTGCTTTTGTAAATTTGAGGCAAAGGTTTAATTACAAGAAATCTTTTCCCATTAGCCTACAACAAGCACTAACTGAGATATGATTCTTATTCAATATGATGGGAATCATGTAACAAAATAAGACTTGCAAATCACATTAGTGTACAACTTGTCTGCTTCATAATATTTTCAACAACATTTCAGTCAGGAACTAATGGCATGCACATCCTGGAGAGAAGTATGTTTCATATGCTCATGTAAGTTAAGCAATTACAGAATACTGCAGTAGGAGACCTCTGACTGTTAAGCTCATTGTTGCTATTTGCTGGATATTTAAGGGAAGTTTACTGGTTTTTTTTTAAAGAAACTAATTGAAGAAAAGAAATCAAGCTCTTAGACTTCATCAATGTACCATAAATCATCCTAGCTGGCCTACACCCAGAGGGAGTTGTGGAGAGGTGAAATATTAACTGAGCCATTTTAGAATCAGTCAAATACTTTACATTTTGATGGTGTCAGTCATTGCATAGTGAGATTTGCTTATTTAGACCAGGGACTACATTATACTGCAAGTTAAACAATATATTTAAACTATATTTACCAACTTTTGTAGATGACAACCCTTAGAAATATAAAATAAAATTATGCATCCCATGGTTTAAATGACACACGAAGCTCTGGTATAGAAGTAGATAGACGGGTATTTTCATTTTGTCTTAGTCAAGGTACCCAAGAAGCTTCAGCTAGCAAGAAGCCATAGAAATGCTTGAAACAGATGGACATTTGCACTCATTTAAATAAGCTTCTTTACAAATTTAAATACCACATTTTTTGGGAAATGTATATTCAATTAAAATAATTTTAAGTGTGAATTATCCACATTTGTTTAGTAAATTAACTGTTGGTATTTAGTGTGTGTGCATATTTGTGTTCCTTGCAGACAATTTGCAACGTTAGAACTACATTTTAAATAGGATGATAAATATTATAATACATTTTCAACCCTGTTATTTCCTTTCTCTTTTTAAGTGGACCTATTATTGTGTGAGTCCTTGAAGCTTCATTTTATACACAACATTTATTGGGCATTTATAGAAATAACTCCTATATCTGCATCATTTTATGGTGGGGTTTTAATTTTAGATATTAAAAATATTAAGTTCAGAATCTCCAGTTTTTTCACTGTTTAATGTCTAATTTTTATGTGATACATTGTCCATAAGTTGAGAACTTTATACTTTTTTTTTCATGATTTTAAGGTAAAAACTCATTTTATAGCCCAGGCTGCTGTACTGGAATTCTCTATTTAGCTAGTTTTGGCTTTAATACTCTTTCTGCATGCTACAAGTACAAGCTTGTAAAAGGATCTATTCACAGAGGGCAGTGCCAACCTGGACTAGTGGTACATGGTAATATAAGAAAGTAGGTTGAATGAATGTCAGTCTAGTAAGCAACACTATCCCATGGCTTCTCCTTCAGTTCTTGCCGCTGCCTCCAGATTTCTGCCTTTATCTCCACCAATAATGGGATGTGACCCAAGAGTGGCAAGCTGCAATAAACCCTTTCATCTTTCTGTGGATTTTGGTTATGGTGTTTTATCACAGCAATAGAAGCTTAGCCAAGACACATGATTTACTTTCTTTGAAGAAAGACCATTTGTTGACTTATTCACTTTAAAAATACAAAATGCCCGACAGTAGGGAGAGGGAACTTATAGAGTCCACCTTCAGCAGGAAGACAGGACATCAAAGGAGGGGTAAGGTTGCCATCCCACAGTCATCTCTGTCTCATAATTGTTTCTGTCTGAAAATTACAGGGATGGACATGGAGAGAAGCCTGAGGAAATTAAGGTCCTCAAAAGGACCAAAGTAGGATCCAGCTCAAGGGGAGGTCCCAAGGCTTGACACTATTACTGAGGTGATGGAACACTCACAAAAAGTGACCTATCATGACTGCCCTCCAAAAGAACAAACAAGCAGCTGAAAGAGTCAGATGCAGATATTTGCATCCAACCAGTGGACAGAAGCAGCTGTTCACTGTTGTTGAATTAGGGAAGGCAGAAAGAAGCTGAGGAGAAGAGCAATTCTGTAGGAGAACAAGCAGTCTTAATTAATCTGGACCCCTGAGATTTTTCAAATACTGGAGCACCAAACAGACAGCATACACCAGCTGAAATAAGGCTCCCAACACACGTAGAGGACTTCCAGGTCTGAGTTAAATCAGAGATGATGCACCTAACCCTCAAGAGACTGGAGGCCCCAGAGAGTTTATATGTCAGGTAGGATGTGGGGCTGAGGGAATCTATGTGGAGATAGGGTGTGGTTGGGAGGAGGTGTGGGATGTGGAGAAGTCGAAGGATAGATGGGGAGGGACAAGAAATGGAATATGGAGTGTAAAAATAATTACAAATAAAATTAAAAATATTTGCATGATAACTTATCATTTAATACTGTAGAAAAAAATCTACTTGCTTTACTTTTAGTACATGAATAGAGAGCAACACAGTAATCAAACACCAAATGAATAGGAGAAAAGTGATGTGATTACAAATAATCACAATATACATCTGTCACTAACAAAACATCAGAACTTGTGACCTGTGAGCAACAATGTTTATATTTTGTGATATTATTTACAGACCACAATATTGGAAATTTGACCCACTATAAAAGGCTGATATTTGACCAACTGTACAAACAAAATACTGCAATCAAGATAAAGTATAGGTTTCTTTACATTAGTATTATCTGAAAATATTGTATTAAAACAGAGGGAAAATAATTTTCAGTCAATTAAAAGCTGGAAAAGAGCAGGCGTGTTGGCACACGCCTTTAATCCCAGCACTCAGGAGGCAGAAGGAGGCAGATTTCTGAGTTCGAGGCCAGCCTGGTCAACAAAGTGAGTTTGAAAAACCAAGCAATCTACAGATTCAATGCAATCCCCGTCAAAATTCCAACTCAATTCTTCAACGAATTACAAGGAGCAATTTGCAAATTCATCTGGAATAACAAAAAACCTAGGATAGCAAAAACTCTTCTCCAGGATAAAAGAACCTCTGGTGAAATGACCATCCCTGACCTAAAGCTTTACTACAGACCACTTGTGATAAAAACTGCATGGTACTGGTATAGAGACAGACAAGTAGACCAATGGAATAGAATTGAAGACCCAGAAATGAACCCACACACCTATGGCCACTTGATCTTCGACAAGGGAGCTAAAATCATCCAGTGGAAGAAAGACAGCATTTTCAACAAATGGTGTTGGCACAACTAGTTGTTATCATGTAGAAGAATGTGAATTGATCCATTCCTATCTCCTTGTACTAAGGTCAAATCTAAGTGGATCAAGGAACTTCACATAAAACCAGAGACACTGAAACTTATATAGGAGAAAGTGGGGAAAACCCTCAAAAATATGGGCATAGGGGGAAAATTCCTGAATAGAACAGCAATGGCTTGTGCTGTAAGATCGAGAATCAACAAATGGGACCTCATGAAACTGCAAAGCTTCTGCAAGGCAAAAGTTACTGTCAATAAGACAAAAAGGCCACCAACAGATTGGGAAAGGATCTTTACCTATCCTAAATCAGATAGGGGACTAATATCCAATATATATATATAAAGAACTGAAGAGGGTGGACTCCAGAAAATCAAATAACCCTATTAAAAAATGGGGCTCAGAATTGAACAAAGAATTCTCACCCGAGGATTACTGAATGGCAGAGAAGCACCTGAAAAAATGTTCAACATCCTTAATCATCAGGGAAATGCAAATCAAAACAACCCTGAGATTCCACCTCACACCAGTCAGAATGGCTAAGATCAAAAATTCAAGTGACAGCAGATGCTGGAGAGGATGTGGAGAAAGAGGAACACTCCTCCACTGTTGCTGGGATTGCAAGCTTGTACAGCCACTCTGGAAATCAGTCTGGCAGATCCTTAGAAAATTGGACATAGTACTAATGGAGGATCCAGCAATACCTCTCCTGGGCATATATCCAGAAGATGTCCCAACCAGTAAGAAGGACACATGCTCCACTATGTTCATAGCAGCCTTATTTATAATAGCCAGAAGCTGGAAAGAACCCAGATGCCCCTCAACAGAGGAATGGATACAGAAAATGTGGTACATTTACACAATGGAGTACTACTCAGCTATTAAAAAGAATGAATTTATGAAATTCCCAGGCAAATGGATGGACCTGGAGGGCATCATCCTGAGAGAGGTAACCCAATCACAAAGGAACTCACACAATATGTACTCACTGATAAGTGGGTACTAGCCCAAAACTTAGTATACCCAAGATATAAGATACAATTTGCCAAATGCATGAAACTCTAGAAGAATGAAGACCAAAGTATGGACACTGTGCCCCTTCTTAGAATTGGGAACAAAACACCCATGGAAGGAGTTACAGAAACAATGTTTGGAACTTCGACAAAAGGATGGACCATCTAGAAACTGCCTTATCTAGGAATCCACCCCATAATCAGCTTCCAAAGGCTGACACCACTGCATATACTAGCAAGATTTTGCTGAAAGGATCCAGATATAGCTGTCTCTTGTGAGACTAGGCAGTGGCCAAGCAAACACATAAGTGGATGCTCACAGTCAGCTATTGGATGGATCACAAGGCCCCCAATGGAGGAGCTAGAGAAAGTATCCAAGGAGCTAAAGATATCTGCAACCCTGTAGGTGCAACAACGTTATGAACTAACCAGTACCCTGGAGCTCTTGACTCTAGCTGCATATGTATCAAAAGATGGCCTAGTCGGCCATCAATGGAAAGAGAGGCCCATCGGACACACAAACTATATATGCCCCAGTACAGGGGAATGCCAGGGCCAAAAAAATGAGAATGGGTGGGTAGGGAAGTGGGGGGGGGAGGGTATGGGGGACTTTGGGGATAGCATTGGAAATGTCATTGAGGAAAATACATAATAAATAAAAAAAGGAAAAAAAGATAATTACTGATAAGTTATCAGACTTATTAAGGGAGCTTAGCGAGCTTTCTGCCATAAAACTTAGTATGTAAACTTCCCTGCCTTTCTGTATTTAACAAATTGATGCCAATTTGTAAATCTAGAGAATATATCATTTATCATCATTTAAAAAAAATACCAAGTATTCATGAATAAAAACCTTTATGGAAAAAATTCCCAAACTTTAATGTATCATACTAAGGACATTGGAAATAAACAGTTACATTTATGAACACTAAAAAAAAAAAGAAAAGAAAAGAAAAGAAAAAAGAAAAACCACACACACACACAAAGCTGGAAAAGCTGGTAGCCACTCAATCTTACTTTTAGGTGTTCCACCTAAAATAATTCAGTTTATGCATGAGGCACCATGTGCTTACAAAATAAAGAAAGAAATACTAGAAAAAAAACGCTTCATAAAAAATTTAGAATAGCATACATGTATATGTTCTTTTAATATACCTGAAAGATAAGAATGACATTCTGAATGTGTTTTTACAGTAGATAGATGTAGATAGATTATTTGAAAACAAAACTCCAGTTAAAGTGTTACTGTAACTTGAATGAAGAAGTGTAGTCTGTATAGTTCCCTGATTCTTATAATAGTATAATCAGTGATTTCTGCCATTTGCAATTAAAGCAAAATAATATCATTAATAATGCTAACAGAAAAATTATATCAATTTCCTCTTTTATTACAATGTCTCCCATATGCTTAGGTGTTTGAATTCTTGGTCCCAGTTGTTAGTGCTCTTTGAAGGGTTTAGGAGGTATAGCTTTATAAGAGGAAGGTGTCTTTAGGGACAGAATTTGAGAATATATTGCCTTGCTGTACTTCTATTTTTTTTTCTGCTCTCCACTTGTGATAAAAAGAGGTGTTTTCTTGGCTTACTGCTCCTGCCACCACAGCATGCCAGGATGAGCTCTTATCCCTCAATATCCACAATCAAGGAACACTTTTCTGCAGAGGATTTTAATCCAGCAACATTGCTCCTCAGGAAAGGGATCACATCCAAAGACCTTACATGTCTATGTGATTTGGCAGAAATAACACACCTTTAATGACAAGACCTTGGTTCACATCTTTAATTTCCAAAAATGATGTCAAATTAAAAGGCAGACAAAATGATGAATGAAAGAACAATTTGATATAATGAGCAAGATAAAAAGCCCAGCTTTCAGGAGAGTAGCACAGGAGAAAGAAACCATTTAGTAACAATTCATGAAGATTCCGTCAGATGGGAGTCAGTGCATTGAACGCAGTTGAGTTCCTTTATGAGTTCTGTACAGGTCAGCAAAAGCATTTGAAGCCAAAGAATCTGAAAGAATAAGGAGATTAGAAGAATTACCAGAATTAATTTGAGGTTAATCAGAGCAATAAAGTGAGAAGCCAAGAGAAGCCAGACTGAAGAAAGCAGCTGGCAAGGAATTTGAACCAGAATATCTGAGTTGAACCAGCCAGCCAAGGTTCAGAAAGAGCTTGAAAGGGTGATTTTATTCAAAAGTAAATCTCTGAGGTGTCAATTACAGCTGACAAATAAACGATAATTTTTCTTCTACAAGAAGTTTTGATCATGGTATTCTATCACAGGAACAGAAATACATATATAATATATGGTTGATTATTAATTCTAAAATAAGGAAGAGCTGGGAACATGAAGATGTTAATTAGAGTAGAAAATTTAATGAGAAACTGCAAAACAATATCAACAGTGATGACAGTAATGTAAATCTATGAGTCCCTTTTAAAGAATATCATCAGATACCATAAAACAGGAAATCCAAAGATAAACCAGGAATCAACAAATGTGGACATTAGGGTACATTTTCATTGGAAATTTGTTTGTCATTATCAGCACTGAGCCTATTGAAAAAAGCAATTTATAAAATTTGGAAAAATTCTAATAACTAGCAAGCCAGGTATTTTTATATATTTATATTTATAAAATTAAATAAGCTATATCACCATGAAATGCATAATTTTTATTCTAATCACTCTTTATCCTTCTTTTTTTAAATATTTTTATTACATATTTTCCTCAATTACATTTCCAATGCTATCCCAAAAGTACCCCATACCCTCCCCCCCACTTCTATACCCACCCATTCCCATTTTTTTGGCCCTGGCGTTCCCGTGTACTGTGGCATATACAGTCTGCGTGTCCAATGGGCCTCTCTTTCCAGTGATGGCCGACTAGGCCATCTTTTGATAAATATGCAGCTAGAGTCAAGAGCTCTGGGGTATTGGTTAGTTCATAATGTTGTTCCACCTATAGGGTTGCAGATCCCTTTAGCTCCTTGGGTACTTTCTCTAGCTCCTCCATTGGGAGCCCTGTGATCCATCCAATAGCTGACTGTGAGCATCCACTTATGTGTTTGCTAGGCCCCGGCATAGTCTCACAAGAGACAGCTACATCTGGGTCCTTTCGATAAAATCTTGCTAGTGTATGCAATGGTGTCAGTGTTTGGAAGATGATTATGGGGTGGATCCCTGGATATGGCAGTCTCTACATGGACCATCCTTTCATCTCAGCTCCAAACTTTGTCTCTGTATCTCCTTCCAAGGGTGTTTTGTTCCCAATTCTAAGGCTGGGCATAGTGTCCACACTTCAGTTTTCATTCTTCTTGAGTTTCATGTGTTTAGCAAATTGTATCTTATATTTTGGGTATCCTAGGTTTTGGGCTAGTACCCACTTATCACTGAGTACATATTGTGTGAGTTCCTTTGTGAACGTGTTACCTCACTCAGGATGATGCCCTCCAGGTCCATCCATTTGCCTAGGAATTTCATAAATTCATTCTTTTTAATAGCTGAGTAGTACTCCATTGTGTAAATGTACCACATTTTCTGTATCCATTCCTCTGTTGAGGGGCATCTGGGTTCTTTCCAGCTTCTGGCTATTATAAATAAGGCTGCTATGAACATAGTGGAGCATGTGTCCTTCTTACCGGTTGGGACATCTTCTGGATATATGCCCAGGAGAGGTATTGCTGGATCCTCCGGTAGTACTATGTCCAATTTTCTAAGGAACCGCCAGACTGATTTCCAGAGTGGTTGTACAAGCTTGCAATCCCAGCAACAGTGGAGGAGTGTTCCTCTTTCTTCACATCCTCTCCAGCATCTGCTGTCACCTGAATTTTGATCTTAGCCATTCTGACTGGTGTGAGGTGGAATCTCAGGGTTGTTTTGATTTGCATTTCCCTGATGATTAAGGATGTTGAACATTTTTTCAGGTGCTTTTCTGCCATTCGGTATTCCTCGGGTGAGAATTCTTTGTTCAGTTCTGAGCCTCCTTTTTTAATGGGGTTATTTGATTTTCTGAAGTCCACCTTCTTGAGTTCTTTATATATGTTGGATATTAGTCCCCTATCTGATTTAGGATAGGTAAAGATCCTTTCCCAATCTGTTGGTGGTCTTATCTAGAATTAAGTCTCTTTTCAAAAGAGAGTCAAGAATACATGCACGTGCTAAGTATTAACTAAAGAACTCTATGTTATTCAGAATTACCCAGACTTCTTAATATAGACTATGAAAGTC
The DNA here is from genome assembly GCF_000001635.26 of Mus musculus. Classification (NCBI taxonomy): domain Eukaryota; kingdom Metazoa; phylum Chordata; class Mammalia; order Rodentia; family Muridae; genus Mus; species Mus musculus. Next base: position 37,794,500 of record NC_000070.6, read on the forward strand.
AGAAAAACCTGCTCATTTAACATGCAAACTCTAAGAGAACTCAAATAATATCATCAGATACCATTAAACAGGAAATCCAAAGACATATTGGGAATCAACAAATGTGGACATTATGTTAAGTTTTCATCTGAAATTTGTTTGGCCCAGGCTACTATACCCAGCAAAACTCTCAATCAACATAGATTGAGAAACCAAAATATTCTAGGACAAAACCAAATTCAAACAGTATCTATCTACCAATGCAGCACAACAGAGGATCCTGGAAGGATAATTGCAACACAAGGAAGGTGCCTGCATCAAAGAAAGGACAAGATATTAATCATCTCACAACAAAGTCAAAAGCAGAGAGTAACAAGCACATAAATCCACCTATAAAAACAAACATGTCAGGTACCAACAGACATCACTCTTTAATATCTCTCAATATTAATGGACTCAATTCACCTATAAAAAGACATAAGCTAACAGACTGGATACACAAACGAGATCCAGCATTTTTCTGCATACAAGAAACACACTTCAACAACAAAGACAGACACTATCTCAGAGTAAAAGGATGGGAAAAGGTCTTCCAAACAAATGGTCCCAGCAAACAAGTAGGAATTGCCTTTTTAATATCCAATAAAATACACTTTCAACCAAAAGTTATCAAGCATGATGAAGAATACTTCATGTTCATCAAGAGTAAAATCCACAAGAGAAAATATCAATTCTTAAAACCTATGCCCCAAATGCAAGAGCACCCAAATCAAAACAACAAAAACAAACAAACAAACAAAAACTTTACTAAAACTCAAAACATACATTGATCCACACATAATAATAGTGGGAGATTTCAACACCCCACTCTCACCAATGGTCAGGTCATTGAAACAGAAACTAAACAGAGACACAGTGAAATTAAGAGAGGTTATGAACCAAATGGATTTAACAGATATCTGCAGAGCATTTCAGCATAAATCAAAAGAATATACTTTCTTCTCAGTAGCTCTTGGTACTTTCTTGAAAATCGACCATATATTTGGTAACAAAACAACCCTTAACCAAGACAAGAAGATTGAAATAATACCATGCATCTTATCAGATCATCATGGCCTAAGAAGGGTCTTCAATAACAGCAGAAACTACAGAAAGCCCACATAAAGTTGCAAACAACAATTATTTACTCAATGATGACATGGTCAGGGAAGAAAGAAAGAAAGAAAGAAAGAAAGAAAGAAAGAAAGAAAGAGAGAGAGAGAGAGAGAGAGAGAGAGAGAGAGAGAGAGAGAGAGAGAGAAGAAGGAGGGAGGGAGGGAGGGAGGAAGAAAGGAAGAAAGGAAGAAAGAAAGAAAGAAAGGAAGGAAGGAAGGAAGGAAGGAAGGAAGGAAGGAAGGAAGGAAGGAAGGAAGGAAGGAAGGAAGAGAAATTAAGGGCTTCCTGGAATTTAAAGAAAATGTTAATACATCATACCGAAACTTATGGGACACAATGTAAGGAGTGCTAAAGGAAAGTTCAAAGCACTAAGTTCTCTGGTAAAGAAACTGGAGAGGTCTTAAACTAACAACTTAACAGAACACCTGAGAGCTCTAGGACAAAAAGAAGCAAACTCACCCAAGAGGAGTAGAAAAAGGAAATAGTCAAACTCAGGGCAGAAATCAACCAAATAGAAACAAAACAAAACAAAACAAACAAAGAAGAAACAAAAACAACAACAACAACAACAAAAACAATTCAAAGAATTGGCAGACCAAAAGCTGATTCTTTGAGAGAATCAACCAACTAGATAGAGAAACCCGGAGCAAAATTAACTAAAGGGCCTGAGAGGCAGTATCCAAATTAACAAAATCAGACATGAAAAGGGAGACATAACAGTAAAAATGGAGGAAATTAAAGAATTCATTTGACCCTATTATAAAAGCCTAGTATAAATCTGGAAAAACTAGATGTAAAGGATGGTTTTCTAGACAGATGACAGATACCAAAGTTAAATCAAGAGCAGGTAAACTACCTAAACAGACCCATATCTCAAAAGGAAACAGAAAAAGTAATTAAAAACCTCCCAACCAAAAAAACAGCCCAGGGTCAGACAGATATTAGTGGAGAATTCTACCAGACTTTCAAAGAACACCTGATACCAATTGTCCTGAAACTATTCAATTAAACAGAAACAGAAGGAACTCTAAGTTGTTCTATGAAGCCAAAATTACTCTGATACCTAACTACACAAGGACCCAACCAAAAAAGAGAACTTCAGACCAATCTCACTTATAAATATCAATGCAAAAATCCACAAAAAAATACTTGCAAACCAAGTCCAAAAAATGCATCAAAACCATCACTCACCATGACCAAGTAGGCTTCATCCCATGGATGCAAGGTTGGTTTAATATGCAAAAAAAAAATCACTCATGTAATCCAATATATAAACAAACTGAAAGAAAAAATCACATGACCCTCTCCTTAGATGTAGAAAAAGCATTTGACAAAATATAACACCCCTTCATGTGAAAAGAATTGAGGAGATCAGGAATTCAAGGCCCATACCTAAGCATAATAATAGCAATTTACTGCAAACCAACAGCCAATATCAAATTAAGAAGAGACATACATGAAGCAATCCTACTGAAATCTGGGACAAGACAAAGATGCATACTCTACCCATATCTATGCAATATAGTACTCGAAGTATAAACTAAAACAATAAGACAAAAACAGAGATCAAGGGGATACAAAATGATAAAGAAGAAATAAAGATATAAGTATTTGCAGATGATATGATAATATACATAAGCAACCCCAAAAATTCTGCCAGAAAACTTCTCCAGCTGAAAAACAACTTCAGCAAATTGGCTGGATGTAAAGTTAACTCAAATAAATCAATAGCCTTACTTTATACAAATGATAAACAGCCTGAGAATGAAATTAAGGAAAAAACTCCCTTCAGAAACGTCATAAATAATATAAAATATCTTGGGGTAACTAAACAAGTGAAAGTACAAAAATAACTTCAAGAAAAAAATCAAAGAAAATCTCATAAAATGGAGAGATTTCCCATGCTCATGGATTGGCAGAATTAACATAGAAAAATGCTCATACTACCAAAGGCAATCTACAGATTCAATGTAATCCCCATCAAAACCTCAACAAAATTCTGCAAAGGCAATCTGGAAAGGCAAAACAAACAAACAAACAAACAAACAAACAAAAAACAGAAAAGCTAAAACAACTCAACAATTCTTAACAATAGATTAATTGTTGGGGAAATCACCATCCCTGACCTCAAGCTTTACTACAGAGCAATAGTAATAAAAACTGCATGATATTGGTACAGAGAGACTCATTGATCAATGGAATAGAATTGATGACTCTGAAATAAAATCACACACGGTCACTTGATCTTTGACAAAGATAGCAAAAATATACAATGGAAAAAACAAAGCATCTTCACTAAATGTTACTGGTCTTACTGGTGCTTCATTCTGTAGAAGAATGAAAATAGAGCCATATTTGTCACCTTTTACAAAGCGCAAGTCCAAGTGGATCACAAACCTCAACATAAAACCAGATACACTGAATCTAACTGAAGAGAAAGTGGGAAAGAACCTTAAATTCATTGACAAGGGGAAACTTCCTAAACAACTCCAATGGCTCATGCTCTTAGATCAAGAATTGATAAATGGGACCTCATGAAACTGAAAAGCATATGTAAAGAAATAACATAGTAAGAGAAATAGGCAACCTACAGATTGGGAAAAAAATCATCACCAACTCTACATCCAATAGAGGGATAATATGTAAATTATATAAAGAAATAAAGAAGTAAATTATCAAAAAAACCAAAAAACAAAAACAAACAAACAAACAATTCCATCAAAATTGGGGTATAGAACTAAACCAAGATTTCACAACTGAGGTATCTCAAATGTCTGAGAAGCATGTAAAGAAATATTCAAAGTCCTGAGATTCCATCTCATACCAAAATTGCTAAGATCAAAACTTCATGTGACAACACATGTTGGAGAGGATATGGAGAAAGAGGAACACTCTTCCATTGCTGGTGGGATTGCAAACTGGTCCAACCAGTTTGGAAATCAATCTGGAGGTTCCTCAGAAAATTGGAATAAATCTACTTGAAGACCCAGCAATCCCACTCTTGGGAATATACTCAAATGTGCCCACCATGCCACAGGGGCACATGTTCCACTATGTTCACAGCAGTTTTATTTGTAATAGCCAGAAGTTGGAAACAACCTATATGTCCCATGACAGAAGAATGGATACAGAAAATGTAGTTCATTTACACAATGGAATACTACTCAGCTATTAAAAACTAGGACATCCTGAGTTTTGAAGGCAAATGGATGGAACTAGAACATTTCATCCTGAGTGAGGTAACTCAGACCAAAAAGCACATGCATGGTATGTACTCACTGATAAGTTGATGTTAGTCATAAGGAAAAACAAAGTACAGAATACCCAAGATACAGTTCAGAGTACTCAAAAAGGTCAACAAGTTGAAGGGTCCAAGTGAGGTTGCCTCAGTGACACTTGGGAGAGGGAAGAAAACAATCAGATGTAGGGAGGGAGGTTGGGACCTGGGAGGGAAAGTAGATGGTGTGGGGATTGTGGAGGAGTGGGAAACCTGATCTGGTATTGGGTGAAGGAAAAGGACTGAAGCCCTGAGGGCCAGCAGAAAGAATTGAAACAGGCAACCTCAGAACCAGATACCTGAGAGGTAAGGGACTCTCAGGACTCAGAGGGAGGGACCTCAGATGAAATGATTGACAATAAGAGAAAGAATTCATGGAGCCCACCTCCAGTAGTAAGACAGGACATCAAATGAGGGATGGGGTTGGCATCCCACATTCACAACTCTGACCCATAATTATTCCTGTCTGAAAGAGTTACAGGGATGGAAATGGATTGGAGCCTGAGGAAACAAAAGGTCCAGTGACAGGCCAAAAGTGGGATCCAGATCAAGGGGAGGTCCCAAGACCTGACACTATTACTGAGTCTATGGAGTGCTCACAAAAAGGGACTTACCATAACTGCCCCCTGCTGAAAGACCCAACAAGCATCTGAAAGAGTCAGATGCAGATATTTGCACCCAATTAATGGACAGTAGCAACTGACCTGAATTAGGGAAGGATGAAAGAAGCTGAGGAGAAGGGCAGTTCTGTAGGAGGACAAGCAGTCTCAATTATTCTGGACCCCTGAGATCTTTCAAATATTGGATCACCAAACAGGCAGCATATACTAGCTGATACGAGGCCCCAAACACATATACTTGAGAAGACTTTGGGGTCCGATTTCATTCAGAGATGATGCACTTTACCCTCAAGATACTGGAGGCTCTAGGGAGTTTATAGGACAGGTGTGGTAGAAAGTGGGGACATCTCTGTGGAGACAGGAGATGGGGAGATGTGGAACAGTCAGAGGGGGAGAATATAATATGCAGTGTAAATAATTAATTAATTAATAAAAAAACAAAATGGAAGCAAGTAATGGGGGTTCCACCATGTCGAGCATCTAATTGAATGACTATTTTAAGCTGACATGTCTGAAGCAAAAATTTACACAATCATAAATTGTCTGAAAGTACATCTGACACAATCAGACTAATCTTTAATTAACTGTTGCTAGAAAATAGCTAGGGAATAAGTCTGGCTAAGAATAAGCTGTGGAGTTCTCCCTGGTACTTGGGTGCAGCTTGGGTTCAAGTTTTCAGTCTTTTTTTTTTTTTTTTTTTTTAAGATGGAGGCTGGTTTCAAGATGGTGTAGGTTTGGTCTCTTACTACCTCTGCATAATCTCTTATTACACACATAAACACATTACAGGTTAGTATCAGCTTATAAAAGAAAACATGGTTCTTGTCTAAATTACCTTATATGAAATGCCACTTTCCAGGTCCATACATGAACAAATTTCATTTGTCTTTGTAGCTGAATAAAATTGCATTTTGTATAACAACACTTTTCTTTACCTTAATCTAATCTTAATCTTAATCTGTTGATAGAATCTAGACCCATTTCAATCCCTAATATTGTGAATAATGTAGTAATAAATATAGATGTGCAAATATATCTGTGTTAGAACACGGAGTCCTTTGGGCATATGCCTTGGAGTGGTATAGCTGAGTCATATGGTAGGTCTATTTCCATATTAATTTCCATAGTAAGCACACCTGTTTATACTCTCACTAGCAGTGAATAAAGTTTTTGTTTTATAAAATTTTTCTTTCCCACACACACACAAATATTTTACATTAATTAATAAAATATGTAGATACTAATATGTCTTTAAACTTATAATATATGTAATACATACATATAATACACACACACACACACACACACACACACATATATATATATATATATATATATATATGGAAAAATACTCACTGAAAGGAGTTTTCTTGAATAATTGCCCTAGGATCCTATTTCTTTTGATTGTTAAATTGAAACAACATTGTCAATAACTTCTCTATTTCAATACATTTTTCACTTTGGATTCTCACTCCTCAGTTGTACAAAAATTGATCTCTAAGAGGTCAATTCAAGTTGGTCTAGACAAAAGGATTATACTTCTTAGACCTCAGACTCTTTGATAGGTTGTCCACAACTGAAGAAAGTAAGCTGCTGTTCCTCAAATGCGATACTCATTCAGACTCTAAGGCTTGAACTCTTCGAAATGCTCCCGTGTCTTTGATTTATTCTTCTTCTTACTGTTATCCTACCTTCCTTTCTTCTAATACTTCAGGATGATATGTCTGGAGGCCATTTTTACATGGCCTCTCATTTGAAAATATTCCTTTCCAGAGCTTGTTTATTCTGATGTTCACCTATAAGATGATATTCAATTAACATAATCAACATTTAAATACTCATGTCAATATGTTTTTCTATTTCATTTATAAGTAAAGTGAACATTATAGTTCACTGTGCAAAACTTTCTCTTTTTTATATTCAACAAACTCAAATATCAACTTAACTTCTTTATCTGCATTATGTTTGCATTTAAATTTTCCTACTTCCACAATGAAGCATAAAAATTGTCCCTGTATCACATTCCAATTTATTTTCCCTCTTGTTCCCTTCATTCTGAGATGCAAATCTACAGCATTACTCTCCCCCCCCCCAAAGGAAGACCATCCTGTAGATACTTCATTCCTCCTTAGAATAGGGAACAAAATAACCATCAAAGGAGTTACATAGACAAAGTTTGGAGCTAAGAGGAAAGGATGGACTATCCAGAGACTATCCCACCCATTTACAGCATTACTCTTCTTTTGGGGGGGGGAGGGTATATTGGTATAATCTTTCTTTTTTTTTAATTAGGTATTTTCCTCGTTTACATTTTCAATGCTATCCCAAAGGTGCCCCATACCCACCCACCCCCAATCCCCTACCCACCCACACCCCCTTTTTGACCCTGGCTTTCCCCTGTACTGGGGCTTACAAAGTTTGCAAGTCCAATGGGCCTCTCTTTGCAGTGATAGCCGACTAGGCCATCTTTTGATACCTATGCAGCTAAAGACAAGAGCTCGGGGATACTGGTTAGTTCATATTGTTGTTTCACCTGTAGGGTAGCAGTTCCCTTTAGCTCCTTGGGTAATTTCTCTAGCTCCTCCATTAGGTGCCCTGTGACCCATCCAATAGCTGACTGTGATCATCCACTTCTGTGTTTACTAGGCCCCGGCATAGTCTCACAAGAGAGAGCTATATCTGGGTCCTTTCAGCAAAATCTTGCTAGTGTATGCAATGGTGTCAGCATTTGGAAGCTGATTATGGGATGGATCCCTGCATATGGCAATCACTAGATGGTCCATCCTTTCGTCACAGCTCCAAATTTTGTCTCTGTAACTCCTTCTATGGGTGTTTTGTTCCCATTTCTAAGAAAGGGTAAAGTGTCCACACTTTGGTCTTCGTTCTTCTTGAATTTCATGCGTTTGGCAAGTTGTATCTTATATCTTGGGCATCCTAAGTTTCTGGGCTAATATCCACTTATCAGTGAGTACATATTGTGCGAGTTCCTTTGTGATTGGATTACTTCACTCAGGATGATACCCTCCAGGTCCATCCATTTGCCTAGGAATTTCATAAATTCATTTTTTTAAATAGCTGAGTAGTATTCCATTGTGTAAATGTACCACATTTTCCGTATCCATTCCTCTGTTGAGGGGCATCTGGGTTCTTTCCAGATTCTGGCTATTATAAACAAAGCTGCTATGAACATAGTGGAGCATGTGTTCTTCTTACCGGTTGGGACATCTTCTGGATATATATGCCCAGGAGAGGTATTGCGGGATCCTCCGGTAGTACTATGTCCAATTTTCTGAGGAACCGCCAGACTGATTTCCAGAGTGGTTGTACAAGCTTGCAATCCCACCAACAATGGAGGAGTGTTCCCCTTTCTCCACATCCTTGCCAGCATCTGCTGTCACCTGAATTTTTGATCTTAGCCATTCTGACTGGTGTGAGGTGGTATCTCAGGGTTGTTTTGATTTGCATTTCCCTGATGATTAAGGATGTTGAACATTTTTTCAGGTGCTTCTCTGCCATTCGGTATTCCTCAGGTGAGAATTCTTTGTTCAGTTCTGAGCCCCATTTTTAATGGGGTTATTTGATTTTCTGAAGTCCACCTTCTTGAGTTCTTTATATATATTGGATATTAGTCCCCTATCCGATTTGGGATAGGTAAAGATCCTTTCCCAATCTGTTGGTGGCCTTTTTGTCTTATTGACGGTGTCTTTTGCTTTGCAGAAGCTTTGCAATTTTATGAGGTCCCATTTATTGATTCTTGATCTTACAGCACAAAAGAAGCATTTAACTTAGCTTCTCCCACTAATGTTAAAAGCTACACTGTGTGAGCTTACCCAAACTAGAGACAGTTGTTCTCTAAATGTGATAACCTAGACAATTTGATTATTCTCTCCAGTATTGTTTGTCTCCTATAAATTAAAATAATCACTATTATTCTTGGTAAGGAATGCATATTGGAAAAATCTCCCAGACTCTTTATCCCAGTTCACTTCATGTTGCCCCTGTGATGCTTGCAGGTTCTTTCACAATTTGAACTCCATCCTTGTGAACTATTGTGATCTAAGTATTTCCTTTCCCTTCATTTACTTAAACTTTACTACTGTGTCACTTTATACAGTTCTTTATAACAATTTTCTAATTTAAAAAAATCTCAGCATGAAATTATACACACTATGTATTAGATTTGAGCGTTTTTTTTTAAATAAGTTTTTGCCATTAGAGGCAGTAGAGGATGTTGAAGACTTCGGTTCTCTATCATTACACGTTGTAATCCTTCCTTTCTTTTAAAGTAACACATGTCATTTAAGTAATTCCTTTGCATGTGTTTCTCTCAATGTAACTTTTGACAGTGCAAGCCACTTTTCTTTTAGATCTTTGATATTCTAGCACATAGATTGATGCATCACACATATGTATTGAGTGAGCAGAAGAACGAATGACAACACTGAATTATTATAATTTTGTTTACATTCCATAAGAAGAAGAGTTTTGTTTTGGAAACTTGGCTGACAAAATTAATATTAGTGCTGAGCAACAAGCTATGTGGAGGGAACTTATGAGCAACACCAGATACCTAAGCGATCACTTACCCTAGTTTCCATCTCTGTCTAGGAAAAGACAACTGATCACTCCCTTCCCCTTTCATCTCAGAAAATAGTCTTCATAAACCTGAGGAGGGACACTCATACCCTAATTCTATTCAGAAGAGTAAAATTCTGAAACATATTTTAAACTCTTCCTGGTAATTAATATGTGGAGTCAAAGTGCCAAATTGGTATTTAAATGAAAGAAACTGAACATCTAATTGCTGTCTTAAGTATTAAGCATGTCAGAAAAATTAATGTTAGAATAAATTAATGTGATGAATATTTTCTAAGATTGACGTCCTTGTCTTCTGATTGATTATTAAGGAGAGCAGCCCATCAATTTAGTAGCTTTTCAGAAACTAGTGATTTTGGATTTATTTTAAGCTTTAGTTGAATTATTGTCTTACATTATGTTATAAAATCATTCTAATTTTCATATATGTTTAAAATATACATGAAATTGACATTGTGTTACAACAAAGTTACAATATGGTGTTAGATGTTTGTACCATACAGCTGGTATTAAAATATGAACATCCGGGGGCTGGTGAGATGGCTCAGGGGTTAAGAGCGCTGATTGCTCTTCCAAAGGTCCTGAGTTCAAATCCCAGCAACCACATGGTGGCTCACAACCATCTGTAATGAAATCTGATGCCCTCTTCTGGAGTATCTGAGGATAGCTACTGTGTACTTACATATAATAAAAATAAATAAATAAATATTAAAAACAATTAAAAAAATAAAAAATAAATAAAATATGAACATCCAATTTGACTGAATGAATCTCATGTATTGTTTAAAGAAATGATAGAGGATACACATAACAAAATTATTAATTTCAGAATATGTAGAGCTGCCCATGCATGTGCATGTAAAATGCTTACACTTTTGTAAGAGATTTATCCAAAGACTGTCACAAATAACATATACCACACTTCAGATAATATTTAATTTTAAATTTTTGCTATTTCTTTTGAAATGTGTTTTTATGATTATATCATATTTATAGGAGGACAGTAACAGTTAGTATATAGGTGTGAAGGGTCCAGAGATTTTTCTGAATACTGGTCGAGGTTCTACTTCAATATCTAAAATCAATCTATGTACATATCCACCCATAATATATACCAATACATTATATATCAATAACATTGAATTATCTATGTATGTATCTATTCATCTATTATCTATCTATATTACCTATGATTTATATATGTTATATATTTCTATCATCTACCTATATTTTGTACATGTTTCTAAATGCTATGAATTGTTTCTTTGGAAAACTAGTTACACAATAGGCAAGATAAAAAAATTATTGAGTTCATTCAATAGTTTAGGGATAGTAAATCAACTAAATGATTTTTCATAAAATGCACGAGAGTCTGAAGAGATGAAGCATAGAAATGAGCTATCTCATAGAAAATCACAAAATCTCCATATATCAGTGTTCAGCAGTATGCTAGCAAAGGAATGACATTCTAGGTAGTGTATAGTGAATGTACCATAGTGGATACCAATGTTACAACTGTAATTAGTATGTATTACAAGGCAATTGGCAGAAATTAGAATTGTTAACAATCTGTGTCTTAATCCATAAACATAAACGCTTTAAGGACATGCCCCTGTTGTTTTTGTCTTATTGCATTCACATTTTCTAGGGCAGTCTGGCTTCAATTGTGTGAGTTGTGTGAAGAATCTGAAGGAAGTGTTTATGGCAACATGTTCCATTTATTTCTAAAGCAAATATTTTTCTTTTGTAAGCTGAGTATATCAAACAAAATTAAAATGGCTATTGTCATGCTCCTCGACCAAAGCTGGATTTGGAAAGAGACAATCCCCATTCACATTGCATTGGTGATAGCAATGTATCAGAGTGCTTTGACCTAGGACATTAAGATTTTCTCTAATTTTTTTAAGAGAAGACTATTATATTTCTAAAGTTTTCTTATTTCTTCTACATTGCTGAAAGTAAGTTATATCTCTATAACTTCATGCAAATTTACGCTTACCTGTTTGAATTGTCATGTGATTGCTAGTTTTGGTCCTAGTCTGGAAAGCTTTGTGACTGTATACTTATGGATTTACAGGCAATCTATTTCAAAGTTAACATTGACTAACTTTTGTCTTAAAGTTTTTTAAATACAAATTAGTGGTCCATTTATTTTGTCTTTTGAAAATATGCAATAATGTTATTGATATGTCCAGAGATATGCCATTGGAAAAAACTGATATTTTCCCTCTCTTAACAGGTACCAATTGCAAATAGTAAGTTAACATTCCCTTCTCATAATGAGATTAAATAAAACCCTCTGAATATATACAACGGAATGCTATGTTAATATATTTAAATAATTTATTTTAAATTACTCTATGAAATATATTTTCAAATAAGATGAAAAAGTAAAACTCTTAGGCAACAAGATATAAATGTATTGGAAAATTACATTTGAATAAAGCAGAATTGATCCATCACACTTAAAAATCAAATTGCCAGTTCTTTTAGGCTTAGTTGAGATGTTCCTTCCTGAGAATCTTCACCACTTATATATCCAGTACTAACTCCAGTACTTAGGCGTTATACTGACCACTCTACTCAAGCTGTTCTTAGCTTTTCTTCTCCAGGACTCACTAATGCGTGTTTTTTTTGCTCTGTTGTTGATTCTTCTTGGCTCTTCATCCTGGGTTTTCACAGTATGCACAATTTACACTTATAATTCTATTCTCAGATATTATTGTTTCCTCTGTAGATAACCATGAGTAAAGGTGGGTACCATTAACCATTACTAACATTCTTTTCTAGAGCTCTATTTGTGACGCTGTGAAAGCTAAGTAGACTTTGAATGCTTTGGGCAATCTTCACTTTTGGGAAATGTGCTTCTTATTTGGGGAGATAGCCTGCTTTTCCTGGATGTTAACTGTAATAGATATTTATCTTTTTAGAGTATGCAGTGGGTATTTCTAGTATTTCATTGAAATTAAACCTTGGCCAGAATATAAAATACACTCAGTGAATCTGATAATATGCCAAAATATGTAATTAACAGGCTTATTAATAACTCAGCAAGCTTTGTTTCTGTCCCAGGTCCTAGGAAAATTCCTCAGTGTTTCAGTCAGCAGATGGGAAGACCTGTTCACTTGAAAGATGTCTTTGTTAGGGTTGTGTTGCTGTAAAGTGCAACTAGGATCATGGCCAGTCTTAGAAAGTAAATTCTTTAATTGGATCTGGCTTACACTTTCAGAGGTTTAGTTTTTTTATCATCATGAAGGGAATCATGTCAGCACTCAGGGAGACATAGTGCTGGAGAAGGAAGAAGTTAGGTGTTCTATATCTTGACCTACAGGCATCAAAGGTAACTGTGAATCAAACTGGGCATGGTTTGAGCATAGGAGATACCTAAGCCCACCTCCACAGCGACACACTATGTGCAACAAGGCCATGCCTATTTCAATAAGACCCACCTACTAATAGTGTCATTCCATATGGGCTAAGCATTTAAACACATGAATCCCTGGGTACTATTCTTATACTAACCAGCACAAAAGACTTGGAAACAGAAGTGATAGCAAAGGTAATCAAGATGGTCTCTTTTATAGGTTATAGATACGCTATAAGCAATGGCTTAGCTTATCTTTGCAAATTGACTTCCTAGTAAGATACTCATGAACAATTTGGTCATTTAAGCTGGAACTTTCACCTTATATCTGCAGGTTTGATTCTTTTCAGAGGTTTTTTTTTTTTTAATTTTCAGAGTTCAACATGTGTCAATAATAATGATTAGAAATGTTAATAGTATAATAATTTTAAAGCAGTTGTGGTTGTTTACTAGACAAATTAGATACATAATAAGTAATATAATAAAGAATTAAATATTAGCCAATATATTCTTATTTTTTCATTCCCACTTCACTTCATTTTTCCTTACTCAATATTTTTGGATGTCCTAAGAACTCCCAGAATAGTTTGCATACTGAACCACAATAATCAGTCACATGAAAGAGGGGACATGGATTATGCTCTCCTTAATTGTCACAGTCAAAAAATTGAAACTTTTCCAAACTTTCTTATGAATCTAAATGGCTGATCAGTGAGTCTGGAAAATAACTGTGAATTGGGAGATATTACAGGCATATCTAGATATGATTTCTGGTTTTATCATGTCTGTAACATAGATTACAATATGTACGATGCCAAATGCCAGATAATAAATGAAATGGCAAATGCCAACATCACCAATCTATTATTTATTTAGCAACTAAATCTTGAAGCTTTTTGTGCAATGGTAATAATATAAGTAGTTAAGTTACTAAGGTGGTTGGAATAAGATGTTGTTTTAAGTCTTAGACATTAGAATATAGGTCCCAGTTGGAGGCTCATTGAAAAGAATTAAGTGATACAGTCTTGATAAAGTAGAGTATGGCACAGAGAGTAAGCATCTATATTTCCACATATTTGCTGCCATTTCAAGTTAGCTCTCTCTGCTTCCTGTTTGTACTGCTGATGTGTGATCTCAGCTGCTACTCGAGATACCTACAACCTGCTACTTCTACTGTTCCAACATGAACTATTATCCCCCTCTATTAGATGATTTGGTCAGTAATATATTTATTACTATAATAGAAAAGCAACAAAAAAGCAATTAAGACAGTTGCATACAAATTCTCAAAATTATTTCAAAATGATTATTTTTTTAGCTTTCCCAAAAAGACTTTGCCTGTTATAGTTATATAGATGCATTAACTAAAAATACCTGCTAAATTTCTATTGGTGTTCCATTAAAACACAACATACATCTGTACTTCTATAATAGAGAATATGTTTGTGGAGAGCACTGGGTTCTATCTCTAGTAACATACAAACACATTTTTACAAATGAAAAGTGATTAAATAACATGTATAATTTTGATAATGTAATACTTGATTTTATAATTGTATAATTTGTCATGGGACTATATTTGTGTATTTAAATGCATTTTCTAGTTAACAAGATTATTGATTACCCAGCTTTTCCAATAGTCTGTGAAACAAAATTATTTAAGAAAACTTGCTATAACACCGTCATTTGACCTGTAAATCTAACCAAGAAAGTGAAACATTTGTACAAAGAACACATTAAGACACTGAAAAATGAAATTAAACAAGATATCATAACATGAAAAGACATCCTGTGCTCATAAATGGTAAACTTAATAGTGTGAAACTGGCCAGTCTACCAACTTAATGTACAAATTCAACATAATCCCCATCAGTGCTCAACATTTGATGATTGCTTCCTCAGTTTTGTGTCAGAGCTGTGAGTTTCCCCTCAGTGGATAGAAAGAATATAAATTTTACATCAAGTAAAAATGATTAACTTTTACACCTTTTGTAAATATGTGCTTTTAACAATTAGTTTCTAAAGATTTATTTTCAGATCCTACTAAACTCATAGTTTTGATTCCTCATTAAAAGGACTCATAATAATCAGTAAGTAGCTATAATGAGGTTAGTTTGTTATTTTATGAAATCACTTGTATGTATTCCTCACAGATTCCAACAGGTCAATGGTAATCCTCATCCAATGTTGAGGTTCATGGAGAATGAAGGAACAGCAGTCCTCCTCACAGAGGTGCTCTCCAATCTCCACTTCCCTTCTCCTCTGAGAGGGTGCCTCCCCATATTACCCCACCCTGGTGCATCAAGTCTCTCAGCATAGGTGCATCCTTTGTCACTGAGGTCAGACAAGGCAGCCTTGTTGGTGAACCGATACCAGAGTCAGGCTACAGCATTAGTGAGAGCCCCTGCTTCAGGTGTTGAGGGGCTCACATGGAAACTCAGCTTCATGTCTCCTTTATATGTGCCCGGGGTCTCTTTCAAGCCCGTGTGTGTTCTTTGTTCTGTGTAGCTCAGATTCTAAGAGCTCCCAGAGGTCCAGGTTAGTTGACTCTGTTGGTCTTTCTGTGGAATTACCATCCATTTCAGGGTCTTCAATGCTTCCCCCAACTCTACCTTAAAAACCCCTGGCATCCATCCGATGTTTGGCTGTAGTTATCTGTGTCTGTTTCAGTAAGCTGCCGAGTAGAGCTTTTCAGAGGATAGTTTTGCTAGGCTCCTGTCTGCAAGCATAACAGAGTATCATTAATAATGTCAGTGATTGGTTTCAAGTTGAACTGTTTATTGATTGGTCATTTCTTCAGTCTCTACTCCATCTTTGTTTCTGCATTTCTTTTAGACAGCACAAAAATTGCTTTGAATATTTTGTGGGTGGGTTGGAGTCCTTATCTCTCCATTGGGTTCTTGAGTGGCTACAGGAAATGGCTCTTCAGTTTTCATGTTACCAATGCTTGGCATCTTGGCTAAGCACAAAACAAACAAACAACAACCAGATACACTAAATCGCATAGAAGAGAAAGTAAGATATAGCCTTAAATTCATTGATTCAAGATAGTATTCCCTATAATTGTTGACATGGAAAATTAGTATACATGTAGTTTTATATGAAACAAATCTTTTCAAAAGCATTTAAATATGTTATATTCTTATATTACATTAAAATGGTTGTCATTATGTCTTATGTTGTCAAAGGATCATGAAGATATTTGTGTTAATTTCCCAATAACTTACCATTTAATTTATTAAGTAAAATACTACTATTATTGGATTTTGAGTTCAACTATTTAAAATTAGATGATAGTCATGCTTCAGTCTTTTTGCAATTCCATTAGTAGTCATTGTACTTCTCTTTTTTTCATCTAAAAATCTAGCACTTGTCATCTGATGTTTCCTTTGTTGTGAGTCTACTGACTCCAAGCATTGGAATTTTTTTTTTAATTGTCTTGGGATTTTTCAGAGTTTTACCTGTAATAAATTTAGTCTTTACAGTTCTACTAGTCAATTAGCTTCTTACTATTTGGCATAATTGATTTAATGATTGATGTGTGCAGCAAGAATTTTGGTGGCACTTCTTTTTTTGTGTGTGTTCCTCTTTTTATTCTTATACGACAAGTATCAAGCACCATGGCATTGTGCATTAAAGACAAATGGGCCACCCTTGAACCTCATCACTTGGCCTTAATGATGAAATCATATTGTCAAATGCCCCCAAAACCTTCAATTATTCACATTATTATATTTCAGCCATTTTTCCCTTTGGTTGGTAATGAACCTTAATGTACATAATGAACAAACACTAGAGGATCCTGAAGGAAAGAGATTTTGTATAGGCACACAAATATTTGAATAAAACATTGATTTTTTTAAAATTTGGACATGAGATTTTCTCTTTGCTTTCATTAAGAAAGGAAGAATATACTATTTATGATTCATGGTACCTGTTTAGTGAATTTTTAAAGATAATTAAGTCAGATAGAGTTTCTAATACTGAAGTCCATGATCACTCATATAATTTCATTTTCCAAAATGTCAAGTAATGCTGAGATAGTCATAGTCTCAAATCATGTAACATGACTGAATTTGAGTTTTGATTCTCTCTTTTGTGATATACACAAAGATGTAGTGAAAGAATGCCACAAAAGCAAAGCAGAACTGGGTGACCAGTTAACCTTTAAGTGTTCTAATACTTTGACAGAAAACTCTAATATTTCTCTGTACTTAACAACACTATTCTAGTCTTAAATTTTGCTAAGAAGCATACCTAATATACTTACATACAAATATTTTATTCTGACTTAATCACAATAGCAATTATTTGTTTGTGACAGTGATAATCAGAACAAGATCAAGTAACATGACACCTCTTTACTCCTTGAAAACATAATAGCAGAATAGAGCTGTGCTAAAATTTTTGCATAATCATATACATACCAAAGAATTTACTTTTCAATATATAAGAAACTCCCATTACAAAATTCAAAAAAATATGATTTGTCAATGTTAAAGAAATTGTGTATTTGATTTAGAACTGTGTTTATATATATGTATACGTATGTATCTATGTGTGTGTGTGTGTGTATATATATATACACACACATACATATATATTGGATATTAGCCCTCTATCAGATATATTTAAAGATCTTTACCCAATCTGTTGGTTGCCATTTTGTCCTATTGACAGTGTCCTTTGCTTTATAGGAACTTTGCAATTTTATGAGATCCCATTTGTGAATCTTAGAGCATAAGCCATTGGTGTTCTGCTCAGGAACATTTCCCCTGTGCCCATGTATTCAAGGTTCTTCCCCACTTTCTCTTCTATTAGTTTCAGTTTATCTCATTTTATGTGGAGGTCCTTGATCCACTTGGAAAAGAGCTTTGTACAAGGATATAAGAATGGATCAATTTTCATTCTTCTTATATTGCCTATTTAATTTCATTTCCAAATAATTTCTACTTATTCTGTCCTTCACATTGCCAGTGCTTTCCCAATTGCTAAAGATCCTGGGTTTTGCTTGTTTCCATAAGAAGCAAAAAGAAATAGAAAACCTTTTTGTATTGCAGTATATAATGTAACTGGCAGGTTTTATAGTATGTCTTCCTTTAAAACCTGCATATTGCAATGTATTATAGTTTAGGTCCCATGTGTGAAGACTTTGTGTTAAAAATATCTAAATGCCTCCTAATAATATTCTGCTACATTCATAGATTGCTGTCTTGCTTCTTCTGGCAGACAGGATTGCTGCAGAGTCCCAGAGAAAAACATTATTCCAAGAGTCTAAATTGGAGATCCCTTCCAGGTTCCTCCTCTATGAGATCAGAGAATCCTTGAGAAAAGGGATTGATAGAATTCTATGACTTAGAAGGGCAGAAGACAATAGTAATACA
Organism: Mus musculus; assembly: GCF_000001635.26. Classification (NCBI taxonomy): domain Eukaryota; kingdom Metazoa; phylum Chordata; class Mammalia; order Rodentia; family Muridae; genus Mus; species Mus musculus. Next base: position 37,812,875 of record NC_000070.6, read on the forward strand.
AGTCCCACTGAATCAAATCGGCAGAGTTCACAAGGGCTCACAGAGACTAAAGCAGCAACCATGAACCTACATGGGCCTGCACCAGGACCTCTCCATATATGTTATGGTTGTAGGAGGCAGTGTACCTCTGATCCTTTTGCCATCTCTTGGAATTCTTTCTCCTAGTGGGTCATCTTGTCCAGTCTCCATATTAGGGCTTTGCCTTATCTTATTGTATATTGTTTTGTCCTGTTTGTCTGTGGTCTTTTGGAGGCCTATTCTTTTCTGAGGTGGTTAATCAGGGGCATATAACTCTTGGAGAGACAGGAGATGTGGTAGTTGGGAGGGGTGAAGGACAGGGAAAAGTGTGGTCAGGATTTATTGTAAGAGATAATAATCTATTTTCAATTAAAAAAATCAAACCCATAAAAATACAGTAAAATACCCCACACTCATTGGCAACTTTCCTTGTGTACTTTTAACAATGATAATATCTAATATTAATGCCGGTATTGATATATCACATGACAGATTCTTTGTTTACTGTTCTAGGTACAGGAACACAATTCTTGGTTCAAAAATAGTTTGATAATTTGCGTTCCATCTCTCTGTTTTGTTGTTGGTTGTGATTCTTTTGTTGTTCCTTTCTCTTATCAGTTCATGGCTGGAAACCTGTTAAGGTAGAAATATGATTGATAAAATTTTAGCATTTAAAAGTACACATGCATCCTCACTCATATGTAGGTGGCTGACAGAGGAAGAGTAACAGTTGTAGGCCAGCCTGAGCTATATCAGAAGAAACTATCTGATAAGACATAACTACTGCAAAACACACAAAAATATTTATGGAAGTCTTTTATTGATAAGTTACTAGTTTTCCTTAACAACACTGTTGAGACAGAAAGAGATACCTCTTTGGAGGACAAAGTCTAAGGGATCATGGGCCTAAATTATTCCTTTAGAGGCATGACTCATGGGTCTTTTATTATTCTTGGAATAATGATATTGAGAATCTTACGGTCTCAAGTTACATCGTTTGTTTTATATAACAGATACATGAGAAAAATATATTAAATGTTTCTGTAAATTATAAAACAATAGTTTGTTTTGTTTTATGAGAATGATGAGTGTATTTGGAGTGTGCTTGCTTGATTCCACCATTAATGCCAATCCTGAATCTGGACTCAATGAAACCTGCTAATGGGGTACATTTTTAAGTTGGCCTTTCTCCTTGTTTATGTATTATTTTTCTGTATTTCTATAAACTAGTGCATTAATGTAATCAAAATTACATTACACATAATAATCTTAGGCAGGACAATTATGGGAATGAAAATGAAAAGTGTGAGGTAAAATGATGCTTTCCCTGGAGAAGCTGCGTGGAGAATGATTTTAGGTTATCTATTTAACAGAATCAAATTTTTTCCACTTATTGAATGCACTCTTTTGGGGACTCTCATAAATGCTTTTAAGACTTTCCTTGAAAAGCCCATCATTTTCAAAGTACCTTTAAGAGCACATAATCCCTACATAATTTGAAAAAAATTGCACCTTTCTGAAATAATGGAAATTTTCTAGATAACTAGTTTATACAATAAGAAACTGCTGTCGACTTTTTCTGTAGGGGAGTACATTACAGTTCAAGACCTTGTGCCACATAGCTGGTAGAAAATATCTCCCCCACCAGAAGAAAAAATCATGGATTGAGCAGTAGAAAATGGCAATCTGTGATTATTTTTTTTCCACAGAGCAAATATGTTGCTCAGACAACATTTAGGCATTTTGAAGAAAAGAGGATTGTGTTAAAAAAAACGATAGTTTTGAAAGACATCTAAGAAGCAAACAGAACTATTTTGGAGTTATTCAGTACAATGGTATATTTAAAGGTTACTTTACACTGTATGTGTAGTGACCTACAAAAGTGAATAAAAGAATGTAAGTTGAACCTGACCTACCTTACCAAATATTATATATATATATATATATATATATATATATATATATATATATATATATTCCATTTACAGTGTGTTTTTTACGTTATTACTATGCTACCCAGGCACTGAAGAAAAATACATATGAAAGCAAGAGAACAGATGAACCACTCTCTGTAAGATTGTGAGCCTCCTCTAAAAAAAGATAGAGATAATAACCTTTTCATTTCTCTACATGATGTAAAACCTTGTTATTTATAGAGTGATTCCATTTGCCCTGATTTAATTGTATACATTCACCCAGCACAAAGAAATGGACATACATGTTTCACATAGTCTACTTTAATGGATAAGCTTTTGCAAATGGTCACTTTTTGCTTGACTATTATCAACCTTTCACTTATAAAGATAATTAAAATTTTTAAAATCCACTTCCTGGGAACAAAAATATCCTTTATGAGCAAATAGCCAAAAGTCAGTTTTCTTACAAAGCATAGTCAATGGTTTTAGCCAAATTTAAAAATGTATCATTGATATTCATAGGCATTCCTAGTTAAGTACAACAGAGAACGAAGATTAATATACTATCTAGGAATATGTATTACAAAGTACTTTAGAAAGTTAATTATTCATTATATTTTGAAAATGATCTAAAACATTTACATAATTATAGTATCCTCAAGAAAGCCTTGTGTATAAAAACACAATAAATCTAATTTACAACTAAATTTAGAGGAAAAATAGTGAATAAGGGTGAATTTAGAGGAAAAATAGTGAATAAGGGTGAATATTCCAGACGGGTTGAAAAATGCACCTAGTAAGTCACAGCTTCAAATAATGAATATTACTCCATGCAAAGATAATTTTAAATCAAATTTTTAGAAATCATAGCTATATTATCTCATCAAATTATGTTGCAAAAGTCTATTAAAAGTTTAAAAAGCAAAAAAAAAAAAAAAGAATCTGGGTAAATGACATTTAATAAGAAAACTACCTCCTTTTTCTTCTTAAATCATTTACTACCTCCCTACTGCACATTCCCCTTCCTGCTCTCCTCTCAGTTGTACCCTATCTTCCCTCTCTTCCCAGATCCAGTCCCTTTCCATCCTCTTTCAGAAAATAATCTTAGTTTAAATAAGACAAATATAGAAACAGAAATCAATCTTAACAACAATGACCTCTTAATTATGTCTTTGCAACTCAAAATTTAGGATATTTATGCACAATGGGAGCATATTTATGATGAAAATTTCAAACTATGCTTTATGTTAAAGTACTTAGGTGCTGGAAGTAGGTGTGGCCGCATGGGCCAAGAAGTTTACTGCCTTGCCTGATCTTGTGCAGTGAGGATGCAGGCGTGGGCTGCCTGCCAGGCTGGACTGTTCCTAGTGATCTGGACCTGTCAGCCTATCAGTGACCAATCTGAGCTCGTGCCTGGAACGTGTGTGAATTCTGATTGGATGAGGTGGGGCGGAGCTAGATGAGGTCAGTCGACCAGAGAATAGTTTTGTTGTTGTAGCCCTGGCCATAAGTAGAAGTAGTTGTAAGTAAAGTGTAGAAGAAGCTGCTGCTGGTGAAGAGAGCTGTAGGGGGAAAAGCCCTAAGTAAAGAAGTTGCTGCATGAACCCACCTTAGTGTCCCTGTTGTTCTTGTCTCTGCAGGCAGCTAGGACAGCGACACTTAGGAAGTTCCTTAACTTTACAATTAATTCTTTATATATGCCAAGAAGCATTTAGCATAGAAGTAGTTTCTGTTTTGTTTCCATAGCTTTTGATAACTGGGCTGATAATTAATAATCCTATATAACAAGCTAAACATAAAAAAATAAAACATTTTCTTTTTATATCTTAACTATTCTCTAACAGCTTTGTATAAGGAACATACTTAACCATTTCTTCTATGGATTCATTAACACTAAGGTGAAATTTTTACAAGTCATAATTTCTCTGGCAAGTTCATTTGAAGGTACCACAGGAGATTAAAACAGGTTTCCAAGTGGGTCTTTATGTCTAGGCAACACACTTTTAATAAAAGGATAACCGCATCAATGTAGAGGTACAAATCTGGTAGTTAGATTTAGATGAAAAAAAATCTGTAAACAGCAATAACAATCAAGGAGGTGAACTCTTATTTCAATGAAGTCTCTCATCTTGGGAAAGGCAGTTTACTAAATCAAATACTTTCTTTTAAGTTTAGTCATTCTCATCTACCAGTTACAGGGAGTTAGACAAAATGGCAAAGCCTCAATATTACTAAACCACAGGCCCTTTGAACAGAGTGACTGTGACATGTGCAGGAGAAGATTGTACCATGTTTGAAGCTGTTTTCTCAAACCCTTAAACTGTTATTTCTCTCTTCAAATGACTCCAGGTTTCACAAATAACAGCAATATCGTATTTAGCAATATAAGTGGGACAGCTTGCCCACTTACTTCTCAACTTATTCTCACTTAGTAAGCTTGAAGTTGAGCAAAATGACAAGGGAGTGAGATAGATAATTTTTTTTAAAAATACGGTTTTATTACAGAATAATATCATACTACAGAGGAGTGACAAAGTTACCCACATATCTGAGACCAAGTTTATTTTGTCATAAATAGTTGATATGAGGAGGGTATGTTCAGCATGATGAATGGACTAAGAATTATTCATACTTTATGTTTTGTTCCTAATGCCTCTTTCTGTTTCATGAACTTTAGATGCCATATCTCATCTTATGTTCCCATTGTCTTAGAATGTTCACAGGCATGACAGAATCTAGAAATTTCATTGTGTTGGATAACCTCATAAATTAAAAATTATCAGATGTTAGAAATTTCCTAAAGTGTGCTATATCTGATCTTTTTCTAAGAACTAGGCATTAGGCATTTGCTTGTGCTTGGGGGAGATTACTGAGACAAAAATCTATTTACCTTTAAGATTTTAAAAGTATGAATTTTGTGTATGTGCATCTCTAAATATATGCAAGCTATTTATGATAAAAGTGTAGGGAGCACATGCCATTCACAAAACTGTAAAGAGTGTATTAGAGACCATGTTTCCAGAACTATAGGCAATTGTGAGCTTACCACAATTGTGAGAGTTCTGGAACCAAATTCTCTTCTTCTGGAAGGGCAGCAAATGCTCACTGACTGAGCCCTCTCTATAGTACCCAAAGAGCCACTTGGATAATTTAATATGAGGAGAATGGTCTGGCCACTTGGCTTCACACTGGTCAATCTAACTTGAATTTTTGGGTGATAGTGTCTCTCACACTTATCCACTTGAATATTCCCTTGTGTATTTTCTGTACCATTTTCTGGACTTGATGTCATGCAAACTACACTTAAATATCAAGAAAGGTTGAAGGTAAATAAAAGAAAAGAAAAAAAAAACCAACAACAACAACAACAAAAATTCTATGTACTATTGAGGCATACTTACGTATATAAGTTGGAATTGTGCTTGAGAGATACTCTTTCATTTTACCTCATTTATTTATGTAATTGTTTATTTATATAGCTTAAATTGATAAAATCTGAATGTAATATTTATATCAAAATACTACTATATTATCATCTGATTCATTAGGATTTTATATGAAATTGTTCAGTTAAATTATTAACTTTGAATGTATTTACTATAATTTTACCTTTGGATGAATATTATATGTAGAAACATAATTGGTATAATATGAATTTAAAACTATACATCTTGATTTAGCAAATGTACTTGACACTATGTATGTCATAGTGTTTGCGCAAATTACCATTTTCCTAAATGATGAGTTGGAATTTAGGAACATCTTAATTCTTTTCAGACTCTGTGTTACCAGATTATGATGAAGACCACTAGCAATAGTATATTTTAATGTGAAAAAGAAAACAATGGTTTTATATTACTCTACAGTGATTGTAGTCTCACGGTAATGTACATTTTTTTAAAAAGCAGCTATAATGTTTTGAACAAAATAAGCATAAATAAAACTTGTTTATTTTTATGAATTTTAAAATACAAGATTAGCAACCATCAATAGTTTAGCACCACATTGGGTTCAAAACCTCGGAAACATAAAGTTGATGCAATTCATTGTTTTTATTTCTCAAACCTTGAACTTTTCTCTTACCACCCTTCCTGCTTTTCTTCTGATGAACATTTGACGAAAATAGAAAAATAATCACAGATGTACACACAAGTGGAATGGTCAAATACATTGGCTGAAAGAAATTAATTAGCATGCATTTCATCCCCAAAGAGAATTAAAAAGCATCAACAAAGCCAGCAATTTGGGCAGAATGACAGTACATATTTAAACTACGCTGCTTATGGAAGCATGTCAGCCTGAACATCATGTCTTAGGAATGTAAGAATATTAAATATTGCTTTACAGATGCTCACAAAATATGTACTCTTTTTTTTGCCATATGGAAAAGACAAATGAAAAAATTCAAGGCTCAACAGGAAAAAAACCAAACCACCATACACAGATTTTGCTCAATGTCAAGCTGGCATATTGACCTCCTGTGAAGTGTCTGAAGTGTTAAGAGATCAAAGAATTGATCTCTAATTTCAAAGAGGCAAGAACATCAGAACTAAGCCTGCTTATTTTCAGAGAAGTAGCGTATTAGTTAATGTTCTCTAGAGGAACAGAACTGATAAAATGATTGAACACATAGCAAATATGTCTCATATATATGACATATGTTCAAATATATATGGTATATAAAAGCATATACACCACACACATATATTTCGCTGGTTCACAGGCTACGATTCAACTAATTCAACCATGGCTTTCTCCAAACAGTAGTTTCAGGAATCAAGCAGTGATTCCCAGGTTGGATGACTCAGCTGGTCTTCAGTCTAAAGTGGAACTCCACTGAAGGAATGAATTTTCAAGGAGAGTTAGGACACACATGCAAAGGACAAAGTATCTTCCTTCTATGTCCTTGCTACCACCAGAACATGTAGTTCAGGTTTAAAATTAATCATATAACCTCAAAAGTTCCCAGTTTAGGGTAGGTGTTCCTACTTCAAATGATTTTCTTAAGAAGTATCTCTCATGAATATTTCCAGACTTTGGGGGTTTTGCTTAATCCAGATGAAGTCAAATTGACAACAAAAAATATGCATTATAAGTAGATACCATTTTTATGTTTCCTAAAAATCATTAAACCATGTCTTAGCAGGTACTATGGTGATTGTAGATTTAAAATAAAAAATAAAAATGCTACTATGCCAGTTTGTTGCATTTTCAACATAAGACATTATTACACACCACAAGAAACAGTAAATGATCAATCCTCTTTACATGACTTGGCCTATAAAGAAAGGTACCCTGGTCTTGATGTTGTCTTATTGAATTGGAAATTAGTAGCTCTCTCTTCCTTCTTTCTAGACTGACTGTGTTTTCTGTAGATAAAATATCTACAATTGGCAGGATTACAAATTGTTACCCTTCACTGTCACCAAGTTTCTCTTCAAACCAGTCTGTTATTGAAACTTAGTCATTACACCTGATAGATTTGTTTCTTGACATTCCATATATCTCTATCTTTACTACTATTAATATTTAATATTAATACTTTCCATGTCCTCTCCTTATTTTGATTACAACTCCTTGGATGAATTCTGTTTACAAAGCAATTTGGTTTTATAAAACTAAATAATAGCAACAGTTATATGTTTATGGTTCATTCTCACAATTTTTACATGAGCAGTAATGCTGTCTGAACCCCTCTATTTGTCTAAAACTACATATATACATGGTAATTTTAGCAGCCATTAGAATGATGATATCCTCAGTTTTGTAGGCAAATGAATGGAACTAGAAAATAACATCCTGAATGAGATAACTCAGACCCAAAAGAACATGTACAATATGTACTCTCTTGTAAGTGGATATTAGTTAAAAAAAAAAAAGGACAAAATAACCTAGACACAGTCCACAGAACTCAAAAGCTAAAAGACCCAAATAAGGATGTCTCGGGCCCACTTGGGAGGGAAAAGAAAGCAATCACAAGGTGGGAGGGAGAGAGGAAACTGAAGGGAAGAGAGGAACATGATGTGGCATTGGGTGGGAGAAAAGAACTGAAGCCCTGAGGGCCAGCAGAAAGAATGGAAATAGGCAGATTTGGGAGGTAAGAGGTTGAGGGGACCCTCTAGAATAAATAGGAGACCCAGAAAATAAAAGACTCTCAGGCCTCAAACGGAGGGACCCTAGATGAAGTGCACTACAGTGGAGAGATAAAATGTATAGAGCCCATCTCAAGCAGAAAGACTGCATCAAGTGAAAGATGGGATTGTTATTCCACAGTCAAAACTGATCCATAATTGTTCCTGTCTGAAAGAACTACAGGGATGGAAATGGAGATCAGCCTGAGGAAAAGGAGGTCCCAAAAAAAAACTAACAAGCAGCAGAAAGAGTCAGATGCAGATATTTGCACCTAACTGATGTAGAGAAACTGCTGACCCCTGTGGTTGAATTAGGGAAAAGCTGGAAGAAGCTGAGGGGGAGGGAAACCCTGTAGGAGGACCAGCAGTCTCAAGTAACCTGAAACCCCAATATCTCTCAGACACTTGACCACTAACCTGGCAGCATACACCAGCTGATATGAGGCCACCAACATATATACAGCACACGTCTGCTGGGTCTGGATTCAGTCAGAGAAGATGTACCTAATCCTCAGGAGATGGGAGGCCCAGGGAATTTAGAGGCCCAGTGGGGTGAGTGCGCGGCATCCTCGTGGAGACAGAGAAGCAGGGAGGAATTATGGGATATGGAACAGTCGGAGGATGGACCAGGAGGGGAATAAAATCTGGAGTGTAAATAATAATAATAATTAATAATAATAATAACAACAACAACAATAACAATAATAACAATAACAATGAACAATAATAATAATAATAGAAATTCAATGTGGAAAATAGTTTGTATTGAGTTAAATTATGAGTATACTAAATGATAAAAAACAATGAACACTTTTTAACAGTTGTAGTAATAAATATCCAGAGCATAAATATATGATGATTCCTTGATCATTATTTGCTTTCAACTCTATTGTTGGAAGTTTTTAATTCTCCCAAATTAATACGTTGAAAACTTATTTCTCATTATCTTTTATTATGCACTACTTTGGTCACAATTTTTGTATAAGATCTCTTCTTATATCTAGTTTTCTCTATTCTCACACTGATGTAACTAAAAGATGCATATAGAACAATGAATATATATATATATATATATATATATATATATATATATATATATATATATAATGACAATTTGATGGACACAAGTTCATATACTCGTTAATTTCAGAAATGTTTCTCGTTCTGTCTTACATTTTTATTTTTATTTATTTATTCATTTATTTATTTATTCATTTATTTATTTATTATTCACTTCACATCTGCCACACTACCCCTCTCCAGGTGACCCTCTCCCACAATATTCCTCCTATTTCTTATCCTACTCTTCTCTGACATGATGGGGCCTCCTTTGGTATCTCCCTACCTTGGCACATCAAGTATCTGCAAGGCTAGGCACAACCACTCCCAATGATGCCAGAAAAGGCCACCCAGCTAGAAGAAAATATCCCTTAGACAGGCAATAGCTTTTGGGATAGCCCTTGCTCATGTTGTTCCAGACCTACATGAAGAGCAAGCTGCAATTCTGGTACATATGTGCAGAGATTCAAAGGACCAGCCAGTGTATGCTCTTTGGTTGGTGGTTTGTGGACTCTACTGATCTTCCTACAGAGTTTCTACCCTTCTTAGGGACCAGAATTCTTACCCCTATTCTTCCAGAAGAATGCTGAAGCTCTATCCATTTTTTGGCTGTGGGTGTCTATATCTGTCTGAGTCAGCTTCTTGGTGGAATTTCTCAGAGGCCTGCCTTGCTAGACATCTGTCTGCAACCATAACAGGGTATTATTAATAGTGTCAGGGATTGATATTTACCCATAGGAGTAGACTCAAGTTAGGCTGGTTATTGTTTGGCCATTCCCACTGCCTCTGCTCCATTTTTCTCCCTACATTTCTTTCGACAGGAACAATTCTTGGTCAGAATTTTTGAAGGTAGGTTGGTAACACCATTCCTCCATTGGGGGCCCTATCTTTAAACTGATGGCAGTCTCTTCAGGTTTCATCTCCCCCTATTGTGTATTTGAGCTAAGGTCATCCTCATGAGTCCTGGAATCCTCTCACATCCCAGGTCTTCCCAGCTCCAAATTTCCATGAATTCTCCTGGTACTATAGGCTGCTTTCCTCTCTCCTCCTATATTTGATCCTTCAAGCCTGTCTTAGTCAGGGATTCTATTCATGCACAAACATCATGACCAAGAAGTAGTTGGGGAGGAAAGGGTTTATTCAGCTTACACTTCCATGTTGCAAGGAAGTCAGGACTGGAACTCAAGCAGGTCAGAAATCAGGAGCTGATGCAGAGGCCATGGAGAAATGTTACTTACTGGCTTGCTTCCCTGGCTTGCTCAGCCTGTTTTTTCTTATAGAACCAAGACTACCAGCCCCAAGATAGTCCCACCCATAAGGGGCCTTTCCCCCTTGATCACTAATTGAGAAATTTTCCTTACAGTTGGATCTCATGGAGGCATTTCCTCAACTGAAGCTCCTTTCTCTGTGATAACTCCAGCTGTGTCAAGTTGACACAAAACCAGCCAGTACAATTGACCCCTTGTCAACTTGACACACAAATACATCACTAGTAAGCATCAACCCTTAGTTCTTATTCATCCCCAAGATCTTAAATAACTTTAAAAGTCTCACAGTCTTTACATAAAATTCAAAGTACTTTAAAATTCAAAGTCTCTTAACTGTGGAGTTCATTAAAAAAAACTTCCCCCAAGAGGGAAAAATATCAGGGCACAGTCACAATCAAAAGCAAAAATCAATCTCCAACCATCCAATATCGGGGATTCAACTCACGATCTTCTGGGCTCCTCCAAGGGCTTGGGTCACTTCTCCATCCATGCCCTTTGTAGCACACACATTGTCTTCTAGGCTCCAGCTGCCTGAACTCCACTGCTGCTGCTGTTCTTGGTAGCCATCTCATAGTACTGGTATCTCCAAAATGCTGCTGTCTTCCAACGTTACTTAGCTTCAACAATAGCCTCTCATAGACTCTCTTCATGGTGCCAAGCCTCAACTCTTTTTGCATGACACCTTCAGTCCCTGGCCATCGATTACAACTGAGGCTGCACCTTCACCAATGGCCTTCCATGGCCTCTCACAGTGCCAAACCTCAGCTGCTCTGCATGACCCATTCATGCCTTCAAAGCCAGTACCGCCTGGGTGACCCTTACACATTACCAAGTCCCGCTGTTGCAGGAGTACAACCTTGGCTATCTCTGGAACACAATCTCTTTGTGCTTTCAGAAAACACTTCCCAGAAGATGTCACCTCAACGATGCTGGTTTCTTCATTATCCCCTCTTATTTCTTAGTTCCTGCTTAAGAGCATCAACAGTCCCAGCCAGTAATGTAAAGGTTTTGCTTTAGTAGTTCTGGTATCTTGTTAATCACAGCTGATTCTTCAGCCCCAGCTAACCAGAACCACACAATAATCAAACTCCAAAATAGCAATGGCCCTGAAGAGAATCTTTAATTTTCCCTCTGAAATTTCACAAGCCAGAACTCCATTTTCTGCACTGTTCTCAACATTATCTTCCAAGCTCCTACACAACATCTGACAGAGCTCTTAACACGGAATGGATCTTCTATCCCAAAGTTCCAAAGTCCTTCCACAGTCCTCCCCAAAACATGGTCAGGTTGTCACAGGAATACCCCACTATGCTGGTACCAATTTTTCTTTGTCAGGATTTCTATTCCTGCACAAACATCATGACCAAGAAGTAGTTGGGGAGGAAAGGGTTTATTCAGCTTACACTTCCATACTGCAAGGAAGTCAGGACTGGAACTCAAGCAGGTCAGAAAGCAGGAGCTGATGCAGAAGCCATGGAGGGATGTTTCTTACTGGCTAGCTTCCCCTGGCTTCTTCAGCCTGCTCTCTTATAGCATCAAGACTACCAGCCCAGAGATGGTTCCACCCACAAGAGGCCTTTCCCCCTTGATCACTTGAGAAAATTGAGAAAATGCCTTAAAGTTGGTTCTTATGAAGGCATTTCCTCAACTGAAGCTCCTTTCTCTGTGATAACTCCAGCTGTGTCAAGATGACACAAAACTAGCCAGTACAAAGCCCTTTCAACTTTCCTTTTTCTCTCTTGCCCTGGTCTCTCCCTCCATCTGTTTTTCATGATTAAATTGTTTCCCCTTCTAAGTGGAATCAAAACATCCTCACTTGGGTCTTCCTTCTTGTTAATCTTCATACAGGTTGTGAGTTATATCATGAGTATTCTGTACTTTTTGGCTAATACCCATGTCTCAGTAAGTACATATCATGTATATCCTTTTGGGTCTGAGTTACCTCACTCAAGATGACATTTTTTAGTTCCATTTACTTGCACAATTCATTACTGCTCCTCCACTATTTCTCTCTTATCAACTTTGTTATTGTAACTCTAATAACTGCTGAAATAAGAAAAAAAAATGTAAGACCGAGTTTGCAGATTCAGTAAGATTCCCATATGCATTCAACTCAACTTTTATATTAGACAAAGAAATGTTTATAACCCATTTGTTTACAGAGGAAAATTATTTAGAACTGACAATGGTTGCCAGCTTTTTGATAATCTTAATGAAATGTTCTCTAGTACATCCAAATATAAAGAATGCTTAAAATGTGAGATGGTGCTCAACAATTGAAGGGATACAACCAACAGGGGAGAAATGATGTGGTAATAAGCAGTCCAAATTGTTGTAATGTGACTCTTCTTTTCCAGCATCAAATAGACTTTGCTTTTTATACTCTGGATAAACTACCTTACATAGTAGTGAATAAGTAATAACGTATCATATCCCAGCTGTGTGCTGCTTTGTGGTTGGCAAAATAAGGAGCAACTAGAGACATTCAAACATAAATAGCACTGTATATGACAAGTGAAATTTTAACACATTGCCTTGAATATTCTATAAGGAAACTAGAAACCATACCTTAGGGACTCAATTTTATAAAGACAATTCAATATTTTGAGGCTCAGGAGTTAGTAAATTAGAGAATAGATCCTAATTATTTATCTTATGATTGTAAGAAAATTAAATATACCTCAAAATTGATTTTTGAACATTTAATGCAAGTTTTCAAGTACTATTTTCATAACTGAGAAATATATAAATCCATGGTGGTATAAACTTCGCTATTGCTTTCATCCCATGTCAGTCTGTGTCTTTTGTCAGACTGGAAAATTCCAAACACTTGCTGAGGAACTTAAATCCTTTCTGCCTACAGGATCTCTTTTAAAAAGCCTTTTTTTTTTACTTTAGTTTTAAAACTTCATTAATCTTGGTGGTTTGTGGATATTTGTTTTAAGCCTGAACATGTTTCACACATGAACGCTGGTGTGACTTAAAAATAGCATCTTTGTAATTAAAAGTTATCTTCTTATTGGCATCTCCAAAATCACTAACAAGGAATACTAACCTCAGACTGTTCACTAATCAAATGTATGCCACAACAGCCCATAACATAACTATCATCTGCTTCAAGCCATATTGAATCAAACAGCACATTCTGCCCTGTCTACTGTCAGAGCATCTCTGAGCAGTTAGTAACTTGTAACTCCTTTTACCTTTTACTAACAGTCCAGATGATTCCCTTCTCTCAGCTAAATGGCTACAATAAGTTTCTCATTGTACTTCATGCTCTCTCCTTACTGCTCTGCCAGCCATCTCTCTGGCACTCAGAATGATTATTTTCCAATATTAATGAATAAAGCCACTTATTTTCTTGAGAACCTAGATTATGTGGGTGTCCTGGCTGGCATGTTACCACAGATATTTCTCTGACCTAATATGGTCTTATTTATTTAGTTTTCATCTGATCATTCATGCTGCTCAATTGACTAGTTGTGGGATTAAGCACACTTGGTTAATAGCCATGTCTTTATCAACTATTGAGGTCTAGCTTAAGGCTTTACAGAAAGTACTCCACCACCAGGAAAGGCCAGTATTCAGTGTGATGGGTACAAGAGTCTGGCTTCCATTCTATCTTTTGTTTTTTTAAATTACACACAGATACACACACAAATACACACACACAAACACACAAATCATAGTTTCTGATATACTCTTAAAAGGTCAGTCTATGCCATATTTACCAGAAAGTGCCTGACTATTTCCAGGTACAACATTGCCTTGGCATGTAACTAGTGCTATGTAGCTAATATTACAATTGTGCTATTTACAAATAGTGATCACTTTCACTTTTAAAAATTGTCAGGCCAGGCGTGGTGGCACACACCTTTAATCCCAGCACTCTGGAGGCAGAGGCAGGCAGATTTCTGAGTTTGAGGCCACCCTGGTCTACAAAGTGAGTTCCAGGACAGCCAGGGCTATACAGAGAAACCCTGTCTCAAAAACAAAAATAAAAACAAAAACAAAAACAAAAAAATCTTCACTAACCCTACACCAGATAGAGGGCTAATATCCAAAATATAAAATGAACTAAAAAAACTTCCAAAACAAAACAAAACAAACAAACAAACAAAAAACTAATTAAAAATAGGGTGCAACGCTAAACAGAATTCACAACAGAAGAATTTTGAATAGCCAAGAAGCACTTAAAGAAATGTTCAACATCCTTAGAAATCACAGAAATTCAAATAAAAATGACCATTGGATTTCATCTCATCCTATTTAAACCTTTATTATTAGCATTTTAAACTTAATATGACATGCATAATGAAGTAGTTGTGAATGTGTCTACGTTTCTAAAACATGTGATGATTTGTAATCATCAAAAATTTGTTTCCAGAATTATGGTTTATAACATGGTCCCTTTATTTTGGGAGACTGAAAAATTATTGATTTGCTGTTAATCTTTATTTAACTCAGCCCTTTGTTCTGACTTTATAATGAATGTGGTGTTAGATATTAATTTCATTAGTCAGAATTTTATACAGAAACGAGTTCAACAGAACATGATGTTACATTGACTACATTTTACATAAGAAATGGAGAGTTGGTCCATGAGAATACAGAATGCAAGGTGCATTGTCTCCTCTGTGCAAGCTGAATACCTTAGGAAAACATTAACCTAATTTGGTATTAGCAGAAATACCTGTGAATCCAGTCAATTGTGATAATTTCAGACTGAAATGTGAAGCTGAGATACCCTGTGAACGTCAACAAGCAGGAAACATAACAAACTTCTCCTTTCTCTATTTTCTTTTTCAATTGAGAACTCAGTAGAATAAATGCCTCCAAAATCAGAGAAAGAAGTCTCTAAGATCAAATCCACCAATCCTAGTAGTGTTCTCATGCAGAAAATCCATCAGAGGCGTACTTCCATATATATATATATATCTGAGCACCGATGATGGACCACTTGATGTACAAAACTAATCACCATCTTTCCACAATTGTTTTCATAAAATATAGTCAAACATGTTTCAATAATGGTTTTTCCCCTGAAAACTACTCTGGGATCTTGTACACCTCTCTAACAACCTAAATTTATTCCAATTTTATCTCTTTCTTTCTCTCTCTCCCTTTCCTCCTGCTTCTCTCTCTCTCTCAAAGAAAGAAAAAAGAAAAGAAAAAAAAAAACTCAACCAAACAACAAATACAGAAACAAAAATCTAAATAGAAAAAAATTACTTGACAAAAATGGCAAAATTAAGTAGTAACCACTAATATTAATCAAAATTGTGTAATGTGAACATGTTAAAGGTGAAATGTATTATACATTTTAAATTTAGAATTCCACAGTAAAAATCAATACTCCATCATACTTACTTAACTTTTTGATGGGTACAAAGCTAGTAAATATGACCAGATGACAGAAGAAAGCAACAAGATGCAATACCTGTAATGGTCTAAACAGGCCATTGGTGCTCAATGACATTTAGAAAGCTATGCCCTCACTGGACAAAGAAAGATTGAGATACTTTATGTGAAGAGCCTCTATACTATTAGATGAAAACAGGCACGATAATTGTAAAGAGAATAGTCAATATTTATATATATATATATATGTATGTATATATACATATTCATATATAAGCAATATATGAATATGTGCATATATAAAATATAAATATATATTTATCTTATGAATTATATATATATTATGTAATATATAAATAATATATAAATAAAATAATATATTATATATATTTTATATATAGATGTATATATAGATGTATATGTAGATGTAGATGTAGATGTAGATATAGATATTACATCCCGCACACTGCCCCACTCCCAGTTGTCCACTCCCAAAATCTTTCACCCCATCTGCCCCCCCCATTCTCTCTGAGTAAGTGGGGGGCTGCTTGTTATCCCACTACCCTGGTACATCAAGTCTCTGATAGGCTAGGTGCATCCTCTCCCACTAAGGCCAGACATGGCAGCTCAACTAGAAGAACAAAGAACATGTACCAACAACAGCTTTTGGGATAACCCCTACTCCATTTATTTGAGACCCACATGAAGATCAAGCTGTACATCTGCTACATAGGTGCAGCCTATGTATACTCATTGTTTGGTTGTTAAGTCTCTGAGACCCTCAAGGGTCTAGGTGAGTTGAATGTACTGTTCTTTCTGTGGAATTCTGATCCCCTTCAAAACTTTTCTTCCATAATAGTCCCCAAGCTACATCCACTGTTTGGCTGTGGGTGCCTGTATCTAAGTCAGCTACTTGGTGGAACATCTCAAAGGACAGCCATGCTAAACTCTGTCTGCAAGCATAACTAATTATCATTAATAGTGTCAAGGATCAGTGCTTGTGAATGAGATGAGTCTCAAGTTGGGCCATTTATTGGTTAGTCATTCCATTGGTTTCTGCTCAATTTCCCTTTCTTGTATTTCTTATAGACAGGATAAATTTTATACAGAAAATTTTTTAGATATGTTGATGTCCCTATCACTCAATAGGGTTCTGTCTGGCTAAAAGAGGTAGCCTCTTGAGGTTCCATATTTCCAATGCTGTGAGTCACAGTTAAGGTCACCCCCATTGTTTCTTGGGTGCCTACAGTTTCTCATGTCTCTGTCTTGTTCTGGACAAGCCCCACACACTTTTGTCAGTTTGAAATTTCCATTCATTCTCATGGTCATCTGCTCATCTTTCCTATCCCTAGCCCCACACCTGATCTTGAAACCCCCCTTTTCCAACCTAGCTACCTCCTTCAATCCTCCTCTTATAACTATTTTACTCCCCCTTCTAAATGAGTTTCAAGAATCCTTGCTTGTACCTTCCTTCTTGTTAAGTTTTTAGGGCTGTGGAGTGTAGCATGAGTAACCTCCCAAAAGGACATGTATGGACTCAAATATGAGTAGATATTAGTCATAAAATAATTTATATATTTTGAATATGCTCACTTTCATTTCATAGTTCAAGATAGATGTTGAGTGACACAATGATGGACATGCTGAAATTCTGATTTTTGAGCATATTTTCCAAAAATTATAAGATATAAAGAACAATTCTGATCATTGTTTGATTAAATTTATAGGTCTTTATTTATAGGGGGACTTTTGGTATAGCATTGGAAATGTAAATGAGCTAAATACC
Source organism: Mus musculus (assembly GCF_000001635.26). Lineage (NCBI taxonomy): Eukaryota > Metazoa > Chordata > Mammalia > Rodentia > Muridae > Mus > Mus musculus. The sequence continues at coordinate 37,830,414 of NC_000070.6, forward strand.
TAATAAAAAATGGAAAAAAAAAATAAATTTATAGGTAGGACCAACGGGAAACTATTCATCAGAACTAGTTTCATATATAAGAGACCTGTAGCTACAACACAAAGGAAGGGTGCTTTGATGATATGAAAATATAGGAGGATAGACAGTGATGAGCCTTTTCTACTTAGCTGCTGAGAACGAAAGGAAAATTCCCAAAATAGTCCACTTTCATTTTTTCAGAAGGTCTAGACACAGAGGTTTTTCTTTTTAAGTAGTTTCTGATTGAAGGTTGCTTTCTATGTTTCCCTATATGAAATCACAAAACACTTATCTGAAATAAGTGTTAGGTCCACAAAGGGCAGAATTCTACAAGAGAGCAACAGGTACTTTTGTAATCATTTATATTATATTTTGTACTTCTGGGGATTGAAGCCTAGGTCTTACATATAAAGCAATATTTCCCTAGCAAAGTCCACTCACAATTCTATTTTACTACATTTTAAAATGAATTTCGTTATGATGTAATAGATAAATTGTATCAATAAAATAGATGCATCAGTTGGACAAAAAACAAAGGAAAACAAAACAAACAAACAAAAGCAAAAACCATAGACTTTCAGCCTGGATAAAACCTGAAGAATAACCCTGAAAACAATTTATCCGTAAAATACTGAAGGTTAATGCTATTGATGCTAGATCCTTACAGTTTTTTCTTTTCAAGATAGATTTCATATTTAACAGTGATGTTAATAAGTAGACAATAGAAGACATCTATAGCACAAGGTCCCTGCTTAGCTGCTTATGATATATCAACATCTCTTGAGAAATAGATATGGACATATCATGAAGTTATTTATTTTCCCTAAAGGCACATGTTTCTAATAATGTGTAGTTGGGCAGATGTTGTCTGCCAAGAATCTACCTACCTGATATCAAGAGAGTAAACTTTGCTCTCTTAATTTTCAAGGAAAATTCTTTATTTGGTAAAATGCATCTTTCACTTGTGGCTAGGGACTACTGAACTTATAGGTGTACTGCTGATTTTTATCTGATGTTATCTGATGGCAATACATTTCCTCATAAGTTAGATTTTGTACTACTTCAAAAAGTCACTTTAATATTCAATTTTTCAACAGTGAATTGAATGATGAGCAAATCACTCAGGCTAATTTTGTAGCAAATAGGTTAATTTTTCTTTTTTTCTGTGAACCATAGGAAGGGCTCTGGGTGGGAAAAGGGATGGGATGGGAGCAGAGAGGAGAACATGATTGGGTATTGGGTGGTGGAAAAGCACTGAAATGCCTGAGGGCTAGCAGAAAGAATGGAAACAGGCAACCTCAAGAGGTAGAAGGTTGGGGGGACCCTCCAGAATGTACCAGAGACTAGGGAGGTGAGAGACTCTCAGGATTCAAAGAGCGGGACCTTAGAGGAAATACATGCCCTATACTGGGGAGAAGGAACTTGTAGAGCCCACCTCCGGCAGAAAGACAGGGTATTAAGTGAGGGATGGGGTTGCCATCTCACAGTCAAAACTCTGAGCCATATTTGTTCCTGACTGAAAGAACTTCAGGAACAGAAATGGAGAGGAGCCTGAGGAAAGGAAAGTCCAGAGACTACATGTCATAAAATATAGTATGTTGACAGTATGGGATTCGGGTATGTCCTAGCCTCGACTCTCATGTTCCATGTAGTATTTATGAAATTATGAGACCTAGGATTAAATGATATACAGTAAAATCAAGTGTCAAACATTTAATATAATGGGAGCTCTAAGACATTGGAGAGTGTACAGATTTCTAGATTCTGAGCTACAATATTTATATTAGAACTGCTCTGGATGTCAGTAACCTTGTCAAAAATTTGGAAATAACATCAGAACTATTTTCTTCACTAATCTGTTGATAGAATAAAATTTTATGTTGCATATGAAAGGGATTGTTAAATTATACAACATGTAAAATTGATGAATTTAAAATTCTCTATAAATTTCTTTTGGTGAAAATATATGTGATTAGATCTTATATAAAATTCTCAGAAAAGTCTTCCAAAAGTATATCTTTATTAAATGTAAATTGGTATTTAAAATAGTCCAAGGAAAGTGCCAACCATTGAAAATTCAGTAGAACATATTACTGGAGCCAAAATGTCTGTTTTTCTGCCAGTGGTATTTAAGAGAAGCATATCACACTTGTTGAAAGAATCAGCAATGTTAAAAATGTATCCGTGTTAACACTCATTGGAGAGTGGCTCATATAAATGATTGAAGTTAAAGAAAATATATATTGCTTTTCAGTTTTCACTGTAATGTAAACCAACAAATGTGAGGAGTTAAATAATTATAAAGGAAGTATCAGAGGCAAAGATGGGAAAAGAAAAGGTCTGTGAGTGAAGTTGAGTTCTAGATCACTTAAGGAGAATTATTTTAACTCTAATGAACTTGAAACATTTTTATTCCATCAAAGCATAGAAGTATTATTTTATATTTTCAACCCTTGAGAATCTTGATCAAAAAAATGAAAGAATTGTATATACCCACTACATGAATTACATTGCATATATTTAATATAGTGAGCAATATTATAACAGTATGTACTTTAATAAACACAAAAAAATATCACCCTACCAAGGAAATTTCATATATTTACAATAAATGAGTCATAGGAATGTAGCTAAGGCCTACAATCAGTAATCCTTGAATCCTATGACAGAATGAGACAAGCTACTCAATAAATTTCTACTCTGACCTCCATATACAAGCCATGTCATATACCCACACTTACATATGCAAACCATACACAGACAATAGTAATAAATAAAATTTGAAAATGAATAATTTAAAAGCTTTTAGCTCAAAAAGGCCAATAACTTTATAATGGGCAATAAAAGCGTAGACTCAGAAACCATCAAGCCACTAATGAATTATTTCAGCTACTAATTACATAGCCACAGGCGACTTGTGGGGCAAGACAACCATACATAAAAGTAAGTTGCTGCTTCCTGATCTCTTCAGACATAAATACTGCAGTCTCTCATTAATTGAAAGGTAACTGAAGCATCAATAATGTATCATTTCAAAATGTTTAGTGGACAACTAACCATAAAACCATTAATCATTCCTTGCCAGAATTTCTCAATGCCCTAGGACGAACATTCATGTTCTTCATTCAACTAATGACATTTTTTTCTTTTTTAGGTTTTCAAGGCACTAAATGAATAATGCTACAGTAATTATTTCAAAATATGATAACATGACAACTTGTGGAATGCTATTCAAAATTAAAATCAAATCCTACTTGAGTATCAGATTTTTTTTTCAAACATGGGTTGTTTTCTATTGCATCTGTGAGACAGCTATTGCAAAACTGAAAAAGTGTATGTTCATAGTCTGAGAATATAGAAAATGGAGGGGTGATTGTGAATGCCTATCAGAGAAGCTGTACTGTGATTCTTGAAAACAATCCTGATGTAAATTCCTCCTTGTGACCAAGAAAGAGTACAAGGTCTCCTACAGTCTCCAGTAATCAACTACTAACTACTCAACATGATATTCCTAAGAATGGATTGCTCAATACCTAGCATATTTTAAAACTTTTAATAGATATTTTTGTGAATTTCACATCATGCACCTCAGTCTTGCTCATCTTCCTGTTCCTTCATATCTGTCCTTTGCTCTTGCATCCTAATCTTGCAGTACACACACACACACACACACACACACACACACACACACACACATAAAATAAATCTCATTGTGGAAGCTTTATTATGTCACAATGTGTTCCATAGTATATTCTTCTGTTCACACATTTTCAGTTGCAAATGCCCATTGCAATGAGTTGGTCTGGTTTGAGGTTTCTGGCTTCCATGACACTCTCAATATGTTGTCCTCACTGGGACTCCAAGTTATCCCCATTTTCCTGTTCTTACCACATGTCATGGATTCCTGCAGCTTGAGATCAACAAGACTAGCCATTTAACTATCCCAGCTGCTCATGGATGATACAAATTTGGGGGTGGGTCACTTCAGAGTACTGAATCAGGGCCTAGGTGGTAGCTGAGCTGGCCCAGTGCTCCCATATCCCCATGAACAGCATGAGTTCTCCAGCAATGCCCCAGCTAGTCCACCCAATACAGCCACTGGCAGGAGTCAATGTCAGCTCTCCTGCTCCCATGCCCTCCAGGCACAACACCCACACCTACCCTTCCAGAGCCAGCTCTACTATGCTGCCTAGTTAAGGCATAGGGCCTATTTTCACAATTTGTGAGGATCTGGGACAGCTCTCTTTTCTCACACTCTCAGGGATGGCTCACCTGTGCCTTCACATCAGAACTGCACTGTGTTGCCCAGGTAAGGGATGGACCAACTCTCCTGAGTGCTAGAACCAGCAAAGGGACAGGGTTAGCTCTCCCACTCTCTTCCCAGCCAAGAGAACATCCATCAACCTCAGAACATCACTATGTTCCCCAGGCCACCTCACAGCTGACTACTGGTGGGGTTTGCTCTTTCTCACACCCTCTTGGTTGGCTTACGCAAGTCTTCTCAATCAGGGCCAACTCTACTCTGTTGCCCAGGCAAGGTGCAGCTACTGTAGGAGAATTCTATTGTTCCCATCACAGCTAGCACAACCATGCATCTTCAGGAAACAGGTCTCTCCAGGATTAGAATGTACAGTATCTAACAGGTGCCTTAATTCTGAATGTAAAATCAGTGGGCCAAGATATAATGGTGACACGTATAAAAGATAATGTACAGAGGAGAAAAATACCACAACAATTACAAAAGACCAATAGAGGAACAGAGCCTAAACAATAAATTTCTGAATAAAGGTTAAGCTGATCCTCATGACAGGTGCAAATATAACTCAGCTATCAGGATTACAAAATAGTAAAGAAATGGAAATGCATATGATTCTTCTAGAAAAAAAGGGGGTTATTATTAAAATTCTCAAACTTCAGCAAATAAATGGCACTAACAAAGAATATTAAAAATCCAAGTTATGAATATAGTTGTGAAATATTACAGAAACTTGTTACAAAGAGTAACAAGGGATGATGAGTGGGAGATATAACTCAATGTGTAGAGTGCTTGGGGTACCATTGTGAGAACATAAATTCACAATCCCAGCTACGGCAGAACAAGCTGGATGCAGACACATATGCTTGGTATTCAAGTCTTTCTTGCTTGCCAGTCTACCTAATCTGTGGTTACTAGTTTCTCTAGTTAATCACTCCCCTATATATCCCACAATTTAAAAATAAAGGACCTGGGTGTTTACAAAAGAAACTTTCTAGCCTTTCCTGTATTTAGTGTATAAGTGATTAAAGAAAGGTGACAAAGGATAAATTCCATACATGCTATCTTAAACTAAGAAGAAAAGAGTATATTGTAAAATCCATTCAGATTCCACTAAAATAATAGACATGGGTTTATAGATGATAAATTATAATAAATACCTACACACACACACACACACACACACACACACACACACACGTTCGTGTATGTGTGATTTCAACCCAGCAACAGTTCTAGAGATCTCTATTCTTTACCTGGTGTCCTGCGCAATTACAAAGCCAGTGCTGGACTATTAAACTCTCTGTGTGATTTGAATCTTCATTTATTCATTTCCAGCTTTTACATGTATATTCAAATCTCTTGAGATTAGACAGGAAATGCTAAAATGCTGCACTGTGTTTTCTAGAGTACTGATACTACCTAGACTTCTATTATTCTCAATGAGTAGTAGATAGTTTATATATACCAAGAGCCTGTGAACTAAAGACATATTTTACCCTCCAGAATTATGTTAATTTTATAACAGTCTGTAGTCAATAAAAATTTTCTTCTACAATACTTTTTGGTAGAAGTCATGAATGTCAGAAATATATGAGTAGCAAGAAGTTAAAGCTTCTACCTCAAATGTGATAGGCATTTTAAATTTATTTAATAGGTAAATGCCAATATAGGGGTTTATATTATTTACCAAAATGTATGAACTTACTCTGAATTTCAGATAGTTTTGACCGGTCTACTCCAACTGTATTTATTTGCATTCTATCTGAATATCAAAATAAAATATAATATTTTTATTTATAAAGAAACTGTATAATAGGATATGTACTCATTTTTTTTCACTTGTGAAAATCGATGTTCACATAGGACATACATTAAGGCATCATCATCAAAAGAAATGGGGAACAAGAAAATTTATAGCAAGAATGTTTAGGAAGTTGGAAAGCAGTCTAATAAAATGGATGAGTTTCTGAGAAGAAACACAGAAAAGAAGGTTCATTTTCACCAGGAATCTTACTGCTGTGTGCATATTCAGCCTTGATGAACATAAAGGAAGGATATTTGGTTCTCTTTTGATGGGGACATTTGGATCTCTCTTGACTAGGATTGAGTGATTGCAAGAGGTCAACTGCTTCAGTTATACATCACAGGATAAGGATTCCAACATGCTTTCTTTAGGAAAATACCGTAGTAAGACACAGAGACAAAAAAATATTATGAGACAAAACTGAGTTTTCTTTAAAAATATAGAATCAGTCTGGCGGTTCCTCAGGAAATTGGACATAATACTACCGGAGGATCCAGCAATACCTCTCCTGGGCATATATCCAGAAGATGCCCCAACTGGTAAGAAGGACACATGCTCCACTATGTTCATAGCAGCCTTATTTATAATAGCCAGAAGCTGGAAAGAACCCAGATGCCCCTCAACAGAGGAATGGATACAGAAAATGTGGTACATCTACACAATGGAGTACTACTCAGCTATTAAAAAGAATGAATTTATGAAATTCCTAGCCAAATGGATGGACCTGGAGGGCATCATCCTGAGTGAGGTAACACATTCACAAAGGAACTCACACAATATGTACTCACTGATAAGTGGATATTAGCCCAAAACCTAGGATACCCAAGATATAAGATACAATTTCCTAAACACATGAAACTCAAGAAAAATGAAGACTGAATTGTGGACACTATGCCCCTCCTTAGAAATGGGAACAAAACACCCTTGGAAGGAGTTACAGAGACAAAGTTTGGAGCTGAGATGAAAGGATGGTCCATGTAGAGACTTCCATATCCAGGGATCCACCCCATAATCAGCATCCAAACGCTGACACCATTGCATACACTAGCAAGATTTTATTGAAAGGACCCAGATGTAGCTGTCTCTTGTGAGACTATGCCGGGGCCTAACAAACACAGAAGTGGATGCTCACAGTCAGCTAATGGATGGATCACAGGGCTCCCAATGGAGGAGCTAGAAAAAGTAGCCAAGGAGCTTAGCCATTCTGACTGGTGTGAGGTGGAATCTCAGGGTTGTTTTGATTTGCATTTCCCTGATGATTAAGGATGTTGAACATTTTTTTCAGGTGCTTCTCTGCCATTCGGTATTCCTCAGGTGAGAATTCTTTGTTCAGTTCTGAGCCCCATTTTTTAATGGGGTTATTTGATTTTCTGAAGTCCACCTTCTTCAGTTCTTTATATATGTTGGATATTAGTCCCCTATCTGATTTAGGATAGGTAAAGATCCTTTCCCAATCTGTTGGTGGTCTTTTTGTCTTATTGACGGTGTCTTTTGCCTTGCAGAAACTTTGGAGTTTCATTAGGTCCCATTTGCCAATTCTCGATCTTACAGCACAAGCCATTGCTGTTCTGTTCAGGAATTTTCCCCCTGTGCCCATATCTTCAAGGCTTTTCCCCACTTTCTTCTCTATAAGTTTCAGTGTCTCTGGTTTTATGTGAAGTTCCTTGATCCACTTAGATTTGACCTTAGTACAAGGAGATAAGCATGGATCGATGTGCATTCTTCTACATGATAACAACCAGTTGTGCCAGCACCAAATGTTGAAAATGCTGTCTTTCTTCCACTGGATGGTTTTAGCTCCCTTGTCGAAGATCAAGTGACCATAGGTGTGTGGGTTCATTTCTGGGTCTTCAATTCTATTCCATTGGTCTACTGGTCTGTCTCTATACCAGTACCATGCAGTTTTTATCACAATTGCTCTGTAGTAAAGCTTTAGATCAGGCATGGTGATTCCACCAGAGGTTCTTTTATCCCACAACTTCTTGCTTTCAAGGAGAGTTGGTTTCCTTTCAACTCTCCTTGAAAAATGTAATGTCAAAAATTATAAATTGAGATAGACAAATATAAAATTACAATAAAATAAAAAAGTGCACAGATATACAAAAGTGCAGTGCCCAATTTTTGTTAACCAACTACTGCTGGGAATGTGATCTGTTCCTAAAATATATATTTGCTAGTAAAATTATAGAATGCAATGAAAAACTCTAAATCTTCTACTGTGAATGGAGGTATTTACTTGTAAAATTGAATGCATTTCATAATCTTTACATCTGACTAATTTTGGTATGTGTTGCTTTCCTAGTTGTAGCATTTCTTAGTACTAAACTTTCAAATAAAAATACATAGAGCAAACATAAAATTTGATTATATCTGCCAAGTTAAAAATAATTATTTTAATCTTAATTTTGAATAAGCTATAGAATACTTGTGAAAGAAATGCATTTTTGCATACTCTGCAATATTTAACAGATAATGTTAACTGGTAAAGAGCAGAAGATTTTCAAAAGTAGAAACCTAAAGGTTATTTGAAGGGCACTCTGACATATAGAGTGTTCTTACTCTTTTGCGCTCTGACTCCTAGTTTTGAAATCTATTAACTTGAGACATTTCCCTCTGTTTTTGCTGATTATTGCAGGAATTGCATGAACCTTACAAAATCATCTTTATGCCAACTCTTGAAATGCTTTAAAGTCAATGGATAATTCATTAAAGAAACCATAGAGCTTGCTGAAAACACTTCCATATGAAGCACATGTTTGCACACATAATATACATAGCAAGGAATTCATTCAGACAATTTGTTTAATACATGACATTTATTTTGACTGTTATAGTTGTCTTCAATCTGTTCTTCAGTTCTTGGTTTTTTTTTTTTTCTTGAGTTATCAGAATTCTTTTCAGAAAGATTTTTGATATGCCTGTTTCCTGAAATGAGTTCTTGATCATGCCTATAGCCAGTTCAGAGTTTCATGTTTTAATCTAAGGTCTATAGTAGGTGTTAAATTTACTTTGGTATAGAGTATGGATTTATATTCATTTTTATGCATTCAATTATCTGGCTATTCCAGCATTATTTCTTGAAGGGAAAATCTTTTATTTAATGTACATTTGTGACACCTTTGTCAAGTTCAAATGGTTATTATATGTTCAAAGAAATACTTTTATGACTCCCTTTTATTGCATACATCAGCATGTTTCATTTTCTGTCAGTACCCTGTTTTGTACTATGCCTCTGCTGGACATGTGAAATCAGGAATTGATAATTTCATTTATTTTTTAAAAAAATAATTGGTGGTGTAATTCCTGACTAAGTTTTGGAAAATATTTGTTTATGCAAGTTAATTATAAGATCAAATTTTCTATTTCTTGAATACTATTATCCCAGTTTTATGGGAAATGGATTGATTATGTAGAGTGGCAATATTGCTGTTTCATTATATTAATTTTCTCAATCTTAAGAAGTCATCATCATACAGTATTAATACAAAACCTTTTCAGAATTTACATTCTTCTAACACCCTGTATGATTTTTCTATAATTTTTCTAAGGCAGAATAAATATTTGAGGGCATAGAACAATTTTAAAAATTACACTTAGTTATTTTTATGTGTGTGTGTGTGAACATGTATATTTGTGTGTGTGCTGGAGAACTAGCTGAGGCTTCTATATCTGGATCAGGCAGCAGAAAGATAGAAAATTTGGACCTGGCTTGGGCTTTTGAAATATTAAAACCCACCTTCAGTGCACCACTTCTTTCACACATCCTATTCCTTCTCAAGAAATACCATTCACTCCTATCTCCCAAGGTTGCTGTTTCCACTCATTCTGCTGGTTCTCAGGGCTTCAGTTTATTTTCCTTACCCAATACCAGATCAGGCTCCCCTCTTCCCACCTACTATCTCCCCTTCAACTATGCACTTTCCCTCCCATGTCTCTCCTTCGCTCCCCACTTGTGATTGCTTTCTACCCCCTCCAAAGTGTGACTGGGGGATCCGCACGTGGGAACTTCAGCTTGTTTAGGTTTTTGAGTTCTGTGAACTGTATCTTGAGTATTCTGGGTTTTTTGTTTGGTTTGGTTTGGTTTGGTTTGGATTGGATTGTTTTTTGTTTTTTGACTAACATTAACTTATTAGTGAGTACATACCATGCCATGCATGTCCTTTTGGGTCTGAGTTACCTCACTAAGAATGATGTTTTCTAGTTCTATCTATTTGCCAATAAAACTCCCGATGTCCTCCTTTTTTTTAATATTTTTATTAGGTATTTTCTTCATTTACATTTCCAACGCTATCCCAAAAGTTCCCCCATACTCCCCCCCCCCCCCCGCCACTGTCCTCCCCTTCCCACTCCCACTTCTTGACCCTGGCGTTCCCCTGTACTGAGGCATATAAAGATTGCAAGACCAATGGGCCTCTCTTTCCAATGATGGCCGACTAGGCCATCTTCTGATACACAAGCTCTGGGGGGATACTGGTTAGTTCCTATTGTTGTTCCACCTATAGGGTTGCAGATCCCTTTAGCTCCTTAGGTACTTTCTCTAGCTCCTCGATTGGGGGCCCTGTGATCTATCCAATAGCTGACTGTGAGCTTTCACTTCTGTGTTCATTTTTAATTGCTGTGTAGTACTCCATTGCATAAATGAACCATGTTTTCTGTATTGGCACTATTGACCTGGGAGGTGAGAGACTCTCAGGACTCAAGGATGAAATGCCCTACAGTATGGAGAGGGAACTTATAGACCCCAACTTCAGCAGAAAGACAGGACATCAAATGAGGGAGGGGGGCCATCCCACAATCACAACTCTGACCTATAATTGTTCCTAAAGGACAATTCTAAAAGAATTACAGGGATAGTAATGGACAGGATCTTGAGGAAAAGAAGGTCCATTAATAGGCCCGAAGAGGAATCCAGCTCAAAGAGGGGTCCCAAGGCCTGACATTTTTACTGAGTTTATGGAGCACTCACAAAAAGGGCCCTATCATGACTGCCCTCCAAAAGACCCACCAAGCAGCTGAAAGAGTCAGATGCAGATATTTGCACCCAACCAATGGACAGAAGCAGTTGACCCTATTGTTGAATTAGAGAAGGCTGAAGAAGCAGAGAAGTGTAATCCTCTAGGAGGACCAGCAATATCAATTAATCTGGACTCCGGAGTTCTCTTGAACTCTCTACCACCAATCAGGCAATATATACCAGCTGATGTGAAGCCCCCAACACACATGCAGTAGAGGACTGCTGAGTCTGTGTTCATTCAGAGATGATGCACCTAACCCTCAAGAGACTGGAGGCCCCAGGGAGTTTGGGGGGGGGGGGTTATGGGAGTGGGGACATCCACATGGAGACAGGGGGTGGGAAGGACATATGGCATGTGAAACAGTAGGAGAGTGAACAGGCAGGGGGTAAAATATGGAATGTAAAAAATAATTAATTAATTTAAAAAAGAGAAACATCATTCCCTGATGACTAATAATCAAGTGTATGAACCTTTGGGGGTCATTCTTTAAACAGCCCCATCTGTGGGAATGAGAATGTGTTGAAGTGTAGATCAATTTGTGAGAATCTATTCTCTCAGTCCACCCTGTGTGTCTCAAGGATAAAAAACAAAACAAAAACAATTTATCAGATATAGCTGGTCTTTGCTACGTTGTGGGTTCTTATTGGCACCCTTTATCCCCCAATTTCAACCCCTATTATTAGATAGAAGATAAGGATAGAGGGTAAAGACCAAGATAGAGATCTCTGAATTTAATTTGTTTCCTCTTAATTTTTTTTTGAACATGCCTATTAACAAACGAAAACCCAGCCATTGAAAAAAACAACAACTACTCAGAGGGTTATGGCACTTATAAACCCTCTGAAATGGTTCCATAATACCAAATCACAGTTTTCATAGAATTTGCTCAATCACAGAAACTATCTTCAGCTGGCAAAGGGATGCTTTTCCTTGAACATACAGCAAATCGTAGTCAAATACAACAGACTCTCTCAGGTAGTCCCTTACCCCTACACCTGGAAAAGGACATTTTTATAGTATTTCTGTATTTTAAAAAGAAATCCAAATTCCAACATTCTCACTAAAATAAAACTTAGTAGAACGTTTCTATATTAACTGATCTATCCACGACTCTCTGTCCATAGAATAAGTCTTTCCTTTTTGAGAGATTGAGAGAGCATTTAATTACCTCAGAGATCTACACCATAATTATCTATGTTGGCAAATCTGCAGTGGCTTGAGAAATGTGTTCACACTGCATTGTTAGTCAAGAAAGAGAGAAAATGGTTTGAAGAAATAGCTCATTGGCTAAGAACACTTGTTTCTCTTGGAGATAACTCAGGTTCAATAAAATGCTGTCACTCATAATTAAGATAGATTTTCATACATCAATTAATGTAATAAAGATGAAATTCCATAGGATGTTGGAGGTCCATCTCCCAAGAAATTCTGGAGTCTTTTACTGTGACAAATTTTACAGTCACAACAGTACATCTTGTCATCTTGACACACAAACACATGACATTTCAGCCTCAGTCTTAGATAACAAAAAGAAGTTAAAGGAATGTGAATAGGAGAGGAAATTTTCAAATTACCCCTGTTAGATAATGTTATATTTTATATTTGACCCTAAAGGCCCCACAATTAAACACTTGGAATTAATAAATATTCTCAACAAAGTAAAATAATGAAAAATAAACATGCAAAAATTAGTAACTCCTACATATCAATAACCAAGACACACGAACAAAATCAAGAAGTCAATCCCATTCACAGTTTCTTCAAACCCAAAAATGCCCAGAAACAAATGATCTCCACAATAATTTGTTCGTAATTATTAATGAAAATTTCAAACACTGAGAAAAAATTTTCTGTCAGACACTTTCCTTAGTTTTGAGGGTCTATTCAAACTACCTAAAAGGTGAAATCATATGTCCCAATGACTAAGTAAATTTTATTGCCATATGATTTCTTTTCAGGAACAAAATTCTACCGATATAAAGCATTTAAGAAAATTCTTCTCATTTTAAAATTGTATTTCAGTATGTTTCATTAAGATTATATCCCATGTTTTCCACTTAAATATTTTAGTTTTCAAAATGCATTATTTTCTAAGTATGTCACAAATTCTTTTAACTTTCCTTTTTCATTTTCTTCTGAGTGAGAAAAAAAAAAAAAACACCTTTCAAAATATTTGATACATGAACAGCAGATGAATAAGAGTTTGTTTTTGCTTCATGAAAAACTACTATCCCAAAAAAGGGTCAAAACAAAGTTTAAATAAAAGTACTAATAAAATTAAGTAAATAAATATGTCTTAAACTGATATAGAAATATGATTGTTGTTTGACAACTAAAATCACGGATTCTCCTTTAAGTATTATATTCTCCTTTAATGGAAAACTTTGGCTAATAGAAAATAAGATATTAGTGGTCCTTCCTCACCTCTGAACCCTATGCAGGGTAAGAGGTATCAACTAGTACAATGATAACATATCAACTAGTACAATGATAACAGTGATATGCTGTTGTTTAGCAACCAACCACTCTTAAATCAGATTTGAAAATCACTTCACTGGATAAAATATATTCCTAGTGATATAAAACCTATAAATATCTTACCTTTGGTCTATCTAGACCCTAGAAGAGTATTCATAATTGTTGTTTAGCTAGAAAAAAAGACACCCATATTTAAGTTTCAATATTTATATTTATACTCATAAACAAGTGCTATTGTTTGTCTTTATTCTTCTCTCATACAGTATATTTCACTGCAGCATCCACACACACACTCCAGTGCACCATCCTTCCTCCTCACCCCCAAGATTGACTGTTCCTCTGTTTTCCTTCAGAAAACACCAGCCTCACAATGATTCCAACTGAACAGAGCATATCAAGTTTCAATAAGACTAGTCATAAACCCTCATAATAAGGCTAGATGAGGCAAACTCGGAGGAGGCAAAGGGTCTCATGAGCAGAAAAAGAATCAGAGTTTCTTCCATTTCCATTGTCATAAATCCAACGAAAATCTGAAACTAAACAAACACAGCATTTATACAGAGGCTCTAATGAAGACACATGTCATTCTTCATCAGAGAACATTCTCTTCGACGTGAATTGTGGTTAAATGTATGAATTTGTGACTTTTTGAGATGCTTGGCATAAGTGATGGTTGAGTGGTTAGCAGCAAATAGACAGACATATAATCTTTGTTAGAGCTCATTAAATACTGGTGAACAGAGAAGAGCAAAACTTAAATAGAAAGGCAGAAGTCATGTGGAATTCTATATTTAGGATATAGCATAATAATTACAAATATGATTACACAGCAGATGCTTTTGACAGCACTGGGTTTGAAAAATATCAGGCCCAACAATCGATCAGGAAAGGACTCATGATGCTGCTTCTTCCTCTGTTAAGTTACTGCTAAAGAATGGATTCTGGAGGAGGGGCATTCACTGATGTCCGTTGGGTATCCAATGCTTATCTCACTTAACTGCACTGGATATTCCCAAATGTGTGGCCACACAGACTGTCCTGTGAACATCTGTGAGAAACAGAACAAAACAAAACAAAACAAAACAAAACAAAACAAAACAAAACAACATGAATGTCAGGAGGGACCGATAGGGAGGAAGGGGTTAATGACTGTAGAAAGAAAATGACAGCAGCTTGAAGGTGTGATAATAAAACAAAATACACCTTCTACCGATATGACATTTTCAATGAACAAAGTCAATAAGTTAAAAAAATGGAAAATGTACAGAACTGATGCAACTTTCAACAGGTCTATTTCCCAAATATCTCTGAAGCATAGCTGGGTTGTTCAAACATTGATCAAGTACATGTTTTTACTTTGGCATTATGGTCATGTGAGATTACAAATTATGCTCTTAATGTGACTAGGATAGAATTTCAGTTTTAATTTTGAAATTGAGCATTAAATTGGTTTGATTCTTTGTAAATAGAAAAGTACCTTATCCTAAAAATAAAGAGATAACAGTCTCTTACTATATTAAGGCTTTGGATCTGTCCGTAACTGCAAGATAGCTACAGCATGCACAGGATTTTAAGGTGTTTTTTCACTGTTTAACATATTTGGATAGTAGAATGCATGCATACCCATTAAAAACAAAACAGAGAATCAAGTCAATAATTACTGAGAACTCTTGCTAATATCAATTATTTGTTCCATATGTATGCAGTAATTTTCTCTTTTATCAACCTCCATCAATTATGTATATTTATCTGTTCTTAAATTTTACATAAAGGGAATCACACACACACAGAAACACACACACATACACACACACACACACACACACACACACACACACACATACACACACATACACACACACATACACACACATACACACACACAGACACACACACACAGACACATACACACACACAGACACACACACAGACACATACATACACACAGACACACACACACAGACACACACACACATACACACACACAGACACATACATACACACAGACACACACACACAGACACACACACACATACACACACACATACACACACAGACACACACACAGACACATACACACACATAGGCACACACACAGACACACACACAGACACACACACAGACACACACACAGACAGACACACACACAGACACACACACAGACACACACACAGACAGACACACACACATACACACACTGCCATAACTTCATTCCATTAAGTATAGTTATATATAAAGTATAATGTTTTCAGTATCAATCCATGGTTTTCTCTTTTATTCCTGTGACACTGAATAGTCTGCAATTTGTTTTACTTTATATTGAAAAATATTGTGATGTTTCAAGGTTTTCACAAGTATGAATTCAATTTTTAATGAACATTATTAGGTAAAATTTCTTGTGGAGAAGGATATTTATTATTGAATATCCATAATACAGTTACTACATCATTGGAAGGTATAAGTTTTAATTATCATTTTCTCCTGGACATCATATAAATCAATAATTATCAGACAAATTTGGTTCAAATTTAGTTTTTACATATATTCTACTAGATCTAAAATTATAGCTCCCAAGAATTATAAAATTGCCACAAACTCAAACAATTTATAAAAATTTTGAATTTATTAGTAATATAAATATGTTTTTCTTCTTAGGTAGCTTTGCTTGTACCTTCAACAGCTATCTCTGTAGGGTATGAGTTAGTGTCTTACCGTATTCCATGGGGCTCTAAAACAGACCTTTAAAGCTCTAAAGCAGAGATTTTATACTGATGACATCAGACAACAGACATTATATAATTTTCCCCAATCATAACCTTATTTACAGAAAGATTTACTCTACTGAAGATCTGAAAAGACTATTTCTTTTGACAGATTTAATCCATTATGTTGACAATTGACCATGCTAATGTCATCCTGACTTTAAGTGGTCCTTTAAAGTGAAGAGGCGAAGTAATGGACCAGACAAATTGATTCTACTTGAGTTCGTGTTTGTTATATTTTTGTAATATGTCTTTGAATGAGAAAAGTAAAATTTGTTCGGAGTAATTTAATTCAGAGTCTATCCACTCATAGTGGCAAATAGAACAAAGTACATTTCTCTATTCCAGTATTTTGCTTTGCAATACAATAAAAGAGCTACTTTTGCAACCTGTCATTCCATTTTATATGTTAGCCTGTAAAACATGAGCTTCAGTACTGCAGTTCAAATAAATAATGCCCATTATCCCTAACTTTATGTTAGTAAATTTGTAAAAAGCCACTGCACTGTTGCTAATATTTTCAAAATAACGTTTGATGATTTTTTTTTCTCACTTACTAAGGTAGTTTGAATAAAAATGCCTCTGTAGGTTCATGTATTTGAATGCTTTGTCACAAGGGAGTAGCATTCTTCCAGAAGATTAGAAGGATGAAGAAATGTAGCCTTTTGGAGTAAGTGAGGCATTGGAAGAAGTTTGTCACTAGGGTGGGCTTTGAGGTTTCAAAGGCCATGCCAGACCTAGTTTTTCTTTCTATGCTCATTGATCAGGATATATCTTTTAGCTACTACCACATTGTGTGGCTTCGTGTGACCATACTCTTGCATAATGATAATGAACTAAACCTCTGAAACTTTCAGCAAGCTCCCATTAAATATTTTTTTTGTTGTGGTTGTTACTGTTGTTTTGTTTGTTGTTCATAAAAATTACCTTGGTCATGATGTTTCTTCTCAGCAAGAGAACAGTGGCTAAGAAAGTATACAAATATGTCAGTTTTACCCTATGTTAGAAATACAAGTACAGAGATTCAATAGAAGCTCTGTGTATTTAAAAGAAATAGGTTAAAAATAATTTTCAGTTACCCTAATATTAGAGCCAACAAAACAGTTGAACATATATTTCATGATTAATGATAAGAAATGATAAATGTCTGTAATAATATTAAAGAAAGTCATTTCAGAACAATGTTGAGGTATCAAATTTGTCATTTTTTGTAGAAAAGTGTATGCTGGCATTTGTGTGGAAAATAAAGGGCTAGATTTTAGAAGACTCACTCATTCATATGATCTCTAGAGTGTGGTGAATAATCCATGCAAATACCACCTGCTTGTTCTATGCAAGTGTGACATCCATAGGTAGAAAGTACTCCACTTCAGAGCCTCCAAAAAACACGCATGCATAAAAAGATGTGACCCAGAGGACTAGAAAGTAGTCAAGGCAAAGGATTCAATTATAAGTGAATCAGAACATACCACAAAACATGACACTTATCTCAGGAATGATTATAATTGGTTTCAATGTTCACTTGCTCAAAATTAGAATCACAAATGTCATAGAGCTGAGTCATGTGGTAGATCTCTATTATCCAAAAGTATGGAAACTAGTCCTTTGGCTTTTTAAATCTTTCTTCCTATTCTTTAATAATTTGGTTAGGTGTTAGATTTTTATATGTACCATTAGAGGCCAGCATAGCTTATTAATCCTACATTTTCAGAGATTGTAAATTTCTGCCATAATTTTTATATGTTCCAAAATAAGCTTCCTTGAAGAGGGGTGATGAAGGTATTTAGATGAGATATTTAGAATTCAGCTTGAAATCACACTGGTGTGGAAAAAGGACCATAGTGGATTTTTCTATAGGGACAATGACCCTTTCAGCCTCTGGTAGTTTGTTAGGCTTATAGAACAAGGCCTGAGATGCCTAATATTAAATGTGCTTTAAGTACAATTATAGTGCCATTATAGATAGTTACATGCTTCTTTATTGTGTCACAGTGGATATCATAGGGCTAGTCCCTGTGTTTTATAGATTTTGTAGCTTGGTAGGACTGTTGTACATATTTCTCCCATGACATCTTGCCCAATATCTTTGGATACCATTCAAGCTTATTTTCTTGAGAAAATTTCCAGATCAATTCCTGCTTAATTTCCCATAGATTTTCTTAGGCCTAGGCCGAGTTTCAGCCTAAGGTAAAAGAAAACAAGACTTTGGGCATTTGGAAGAAACTATAGGTTAAGGTATGGTTCCAAGTGTGGGATGAAAACCCTGACTTGAGTGTCAGATCTCAGGTACATTTTAGACAGAGGAAGGTTCTCAGATGTTCCCATGCTCTGTTTCACGAACTAACGCATATTTCCCTTTTCTGGCTGACCCAGTATTGTATAAAACCCCTCATTTCTACTCCCACTCAGTAAACTGGTGAGAACCTGGCAGGCACCTGTGGCATCTACTTGAATGGACTGGAGAAATTGGTGAAAGACCTCCTGTTTTCTTTTAATCGTATGGTTTTACTTTTCACATATAGTTAATGTTGTATAGTTCATTTGCATATTGGATAATTTTCATACATAATTCCAAAAAAAATGTGTTAATCTCCTAATACTATCCCCACAAAACTTTTGGTGTTGCTGTTAAATTATGCCTTTAAATTTATCTTTATTGAAATTATGTCCACATGAAGATTAAAGTTTTTATTTCCTCCATGCTTATTTTCCTGCCCTTTATTCATCATAGCATCGATGTTACATTTGTGCAACATAGCCAGCTATCTAGAACATGATTCAAACAGTTATTATTACTCATTCTCGTGCATTATTTTCTTTAAAGTTGAACTTAGTATTCTTTTATTAATACCTCAATAAATATTGCTGTGTATATTTTACAAATGTAAGATCTATTTTATTTAATTATGTGAAATTTTTCATATACATGTTCACTATTCACGTAATTTAATATGAACTCATTTGTAAGTGTGAATACATGTACATACATCTTATATCCATACCATATAAATCAATGTTTATATTATTCTACAAATTTAACATATACACGTATGCAACAAATACCTTCAGTTCTTTATATTGTATAGTATTATACAATGATTTGATAATATGGCACAGTAGGAAAAATGCTTCTGTGGATGATTTCAGGCTCTAGGTTAACAGTTTCAATGAGACAATGGAGCATTAATATCTACTATAGCTTCTGTTTCCTGCCTTTTTATCTTTTTGTCTAGATTTGTTGGGATGGCTCTCTGTTCGTGGTTGCTTAAAAAGCAGCAGCTTAGTGAATCTACTTTAGTTAACCAGGCAGCAAGTAGCCTTAGGCATTAAGATAAAAGGCATGAGAAAACTAAGGTTTCTTTCCATCTGTCAGTATTCCACATTGGCCATCATCAGTTCAAGGTTGATATAATCATCTCAATTTATATGGTACATCTCATCTCACTAAGACCTTTACAGTCCTTCATATTCTGAAAAGACCATTTGTGGGGGTATATGTAAGTTTGCCTCATTATGATGTAGCTGATTATTACCATATTACACAAAGCTTGCTTCTATTTATTTTTCAAAGTTGAAAATAGTTATCTGCTCTTTTTCTATTAAAAGATAGCTACATAGTGGCCTATTTGTATCAATCATTTTATCATGATTAAGACAACCTGACTTTGTATTTTGTTTAGAATCTTCACTTACAGCTCATTCATCATTTTTTTTTCAAAAGTGTTCTTTTTTCTTGCTTCATAAGGCAGACAACATGATGCTTAGTTATTTTTTTATGTAGTGTTCCAGGTACAAATCTTATGTATCCTCATCTCTCAACAATCAGGCTTGAAAGGACTTAGGAATGCCTCAAGGGTTGTGGGGCAATGGGCTATGTACAGATGACCTGGTCTCCAGTCAAGCTGAATTTGTGAACCCTGGTGAAACCCAGTGGTAGTAATTTTCACCTACATGAGACAGAAGGTGTTCCCTCATTTCTTCTGGACCACTGGCTCCTGTCAAAGTTACCACCCCACAGCCCCCACAGGAGAAGTTCATGGCTTTCAGTCACACAGAGAATGCCGCAAGCTTCTGAACTTCAGGCTAGAGTCCTTCCAGTTATCTAGCAACAAGAAGATAACAAGCCCACTATAAGAGGGGCTGCTTGGCCCCTCCTCACTCTCTTAAGCTTTTACTTTTCTTACTCTCTCTAAGCTTTTACCTCTCTCTCTCTAAGCCTTCACCTTTCTTACTCTCTAACTCTCTCTCTTTCCGTTCCCACTTTCTCCTCTTGGCCGTGGCTGGTCTCTCTCTTTTTATCTTCTCTCTTTCCCCCTGACTTTCTATAAGAAAGCTCTAAAACCATAGACTGTCTCTGTTTATCAAGGCCCGCTGTGCTTGAACGATGGGATAGGCTTTCTTTTAATGAGCCGGCTTCTAACCTCCCTACACCCACAGCCCAACAAAGGGTCCCAGTTCACAAATGCTGCAGGAATAACACTGGGATGCTGAAATCATATCTAATATCAACCAAACCCAATTTTAGTTTCTTCTGCCACAGTAGCATATGTAATGTTTAAAATGTTATAAGTGGCCCCACATTCATGATATTTCATCTTTAATTAATGGCACACATCTTAAGTTCACTGTTATCTAATTACTATATCAGAGTAAGATTTTAAATATGTCTTATTATAAACATATAACATATTCCAGAGATATATATGTAACCAATATTGTAACAAAATATCATACAGAGGTATTTTTTCAGTATTAAGTTTAGATTGCTCAAATCTGGATATTTGTAGAATTTTTTAAAAAGTATTTATTTATTTATTATTGTGTGTAAGTACACTGTAGCTGTCTTCAGACACCAGAAGAGGGTGACAGATCTTATTACAGATGGTTGTGAGCCACCATGTGGTTGCTGGGATTTGAGCTCAGGACCTTCAGAAGTGCAGTCAGTGCTCTTAACCCCTGAGCCATCTCTCTAGCCCTGAAACAGCTCTTATGATATGCAGCCCAAACCACAACCTAATCCCAAATCCTACTCTAGCTTCAAGCTCAGGCCCCATGATAGCCCAAAACTGATGGTGAACTGAAATCCAGTCCTAGTCCTGACCAGCCATAAACACTGAGGTTCTTGGTAAAGAGTATCACACAGCTGAGTAAATGCTTGGAAATTTTCAGAAAAAAAAAATGACACGAATTTCGACTAACTAGCTTGGTAAAATACTATTTCAATCATCTTGGTAGACATAATTTTTATGTAGAATTATATAGGTTTAAAGATGCATGTGTACTAATCACTTGGTTTTATGTTAAATAATTTCTAATATATAAAATTATAATTATTTTAAAAATATAGAAAAGGCAGTGTGAATGAAGTCTTACTTATTTGAAATAAAACTTATGGGAATTTAGAAGCTAAAAGTACCACAACACATAAAATATACTGAAGATAATTCATACATATTTGGTTAAACATTGATAATTACCAAGGTTTTTAAGACTATAAAACAAGTATAACTTTGAGGATTTGTTGTCTTAAGATAATTCCAGCTTTAGTAGTTTTCTTGAGTATTGTCAAAGTATTGAGCATTCTCTGTGCTATAAATTAACCTTTGTTTCAAAGTTACTCATTAAGTATTTGTTTTATATCTGTACCTTATCCTCAAAAATAACAGACCAAAAGATTCTGAAATCTTCGTGATGTAATGTGGCTGTTTTAAAGACACAAAAAATCTACTGAGCATTCAAAGTATACGGTAATGATATTAGTGAGACTGTGTTACATTTTGCTATATTTTGCATTAGAGTATAAGAATGTAGGCTTAACTTCTCCTGGAGTGCAGCTACTGGGGATGATGTGGTTAATGAGCTTAATTTCTAACTCTTACTCTGACGCTAGAATACACGAATTAACAAGGCAAAGCATGTATGTTTATTAAAATATGTGTAAATGTTGGCCTGTACTGCAGAACATGGTAGTTTTTATACAGGTAGTGTGATTAAAATCAGGCAGGTTTAATATGTGACAGGAATATAAAGCTCCAAAAAATTATGATGGAATGATTAATTACAATTTGGCAGATAAGAATAGAGAAGAAACATGATGCTGCTATTGTCATTCATTTAATATCATGTTGTTACCGTGACTTATTAAATGTTGGCTGAGGAATCAGATCTTATCTGAATCATGGACAAACATATGTAAGGAGAAGAATATTGAGGAGGTGCGATTATAATTGATATGGAGTTAGTTCACAGGCTCCTAGGGAATAAAATTTTGGAGAAGCAGTTTGTTCCTTTACTTTCTCTATTTCTTTTATTTTCTTTCTTTTTTTTTTTTTATTTTAATAGAACCCAAACTTACTTTTCATTTATTTGATAGAAACATGCTATTTTTCCATTTTTTAAATTAGGTACTTTCTTCATTTACATTTTAAATTAAATGAAATGTAATCCCGAAATGAAATGCTATCCCGAAAGTCCCCTATACTCTCCCAACTCCCCTGCTCCCCTACACACACACACTCCCACTCCTTGGCCCGGTTGTTCCCCTGAACTGGGGCATATAAAATTTGCAAGACCAAGGGGACTCTCTTCCCAATGATGGTCATCTAGGCCATCTTCTGATACATATGCAGCCAGAGACACGAGCTCTGGGGGTACTGGTTATTTCATATTGTTGTTCCAACTATAGGGTTGTAGACCCCTTCTAGCTCTTCCATTGGGGGCCCTGTGTTCCAACCAATAGCTGACTGTGAGCATACACTTCTGTGTTTGCTAGGCCCCAGCTACTCATATGGGATGGATCCCCAGGTGGGGCAGTCTCTGGATTGCTTTTTCTTCAGTCTCTGTTCCACACTTTTTCTCTGAATTGCTTCTCTTGAGTGTTTTGTTCCCCCTATTAAGAAAGACCTAAGTACCCCCACTTTGTTCTTCCTTCTTCTTGAGCTTCATGTGGTCTTTGGATTGTATCTTTGGCATTCAGAGATTTTGGGCTAATAGCCACTTATCAGTGAGTACATACCATATGTGTTCTTTTGTGATTGGGTTACCTAATGCAGGATGATATTTCTATGTTCCATCCATTTGCATAGGAATTTCATAAATTCCTTTTCTTTAATAGCTGAGTAGTACTCCATTGTGTAAATGCACCACATTTTCTGTATTCATTCCTCTGTTGAGGGACACCTGGGTTCTTTCCAGCTTCTGGCTATTATAAATAAGGCTGCTATGAACATAGTGGAGCATGTGGCACAGAGCTAAACAAAGAATTCTCAACTGAGGAATACCGAATGGCTGAGAAGCACCTGAAAAAATGTTCAACATCCTTAATCATCAGGGAAATGCAAATCAAAACAATCTGAGATTCCATCTCACACCATTCAGATTGGCTAAGATAAAAAATTCAGGTGACATCAGAAGCTGGCGAGGATGTGGAGAAAGAGGAACACTCCTCCATTGTTGGTGGGATTACAAGCTTGTATAACCATTATGGAAATCAGTCTGGTGTTTCCTCAGAAAATTGGACATAGTACTACTGGAGGATTCAGCAATACCTCTCCTGGGCATATATCCAGAAGATTCTCCAACATGTAATAAGGACACATGCTCCACTATGTTCTATATTTCTTGTGAGTCATAATGACCTCAAGAAGCAAGGCACAGTGAAGATAAATAAATGATGATGTGCTATGCGTTGGTGGCACACGCCTTTAATCACAGCACTCAGGAGGCAGAGGCAGGCAGATTTCTGAGTTCGAGGCCAGCCTGGTCTACAGAGTGAGTTCCAGGACAGCAGGGCTATACAGAGAAACCCTGTCTCGAAAAACCAAAAAATAAATAAATAAATAAATAAATAAATAATAAATAAAAGATGATGCAGTCAGGCTAACTAATTATTAAGTTTGTTTTACAACTGGAAATGTTATATAATGGTTTCTATCACAAAAGTCAATAGCAATTGATTAAATATTTGAAATTATATCAGTTGTATATCACTTCTATCTTAAGTTTATGATATATAGTGTATGGATGTTTATAAAAGTTTACTGATATTTTGAAATGTTGAACAGCAAAAATAATCTAGAAATATTACCAAAATAAAAATCTTTACTCTTCTTGGCAACATATTTGGTAATAATATTACATATAATTTTTAAGAGAGAATTAATGCACTAATTATAATGGCGGTGTCAGAATTTAGAGCAGTGGAAATAGACAAAATCTTTACAAAGGACATGTAGTATTGCCAGAAAGACTAGGAATTTCCCCCACAGTCATAAGGAAGATGTTCAGACATAGAAGAACTATCACTCAAAATTAAGGAAGAAATATCAAATAAAGAAAAATTTAACAGTATATATCCAGGGTATATAAGAACAACTTTGACAGAAATTATTGCTTTTATGTAGTATATACGTAGATAATTTTACAATGAATAAAACATACTATAAAGAATTTAACAACTTATGATCACCTAGGATTTTATTTAATACTTTATCTTTTAAGAAAATTACAATCATTAATTCACACAAAACTTCTCTAGGTACATGTTTAACAGCAGTCTAGGACATTACATTATTCATATGTCAAGGGAATAACCACTGATCTCAACAAAAGATATTCATCAATTTTTATGCATCCATAATTTCTTGAATTTGGAATCCTTTTCTGTTGACACATAAATCACGTAAGAACTTACAGGGCTGGAAACATCAACTGAATTGGACCTTGAAGGATGGGTCCTGTCAAGGCAGCTTGAAATTAGCATTGCCTAAATGCATATTTGTTTTTTCATGTTATTTTTGTTTTACTACACACCAGGATCCTAGCAAAGAGCATAAGCTACTTCTCTTCTCTACTCTGTCTCTTTGTCTCTCTGTCTCTGTCTCTCTCTCTTTCTGTGTATGTGTGTGTCTATGTGTGTGTGTAGCTGTGTTCTGCATGTATGTATGTGTGTATGTGTGTGTGTATGTATGAATTTGTTCTGATATATAAGCTCTGTATTAGTTAGATCTGGCAGTCTAAACAACACTGGGTTCAGTTGGAAGCAGAAGTTTTAGAAAAAAATATAGAGAATTAAAGATTTCTAAAGAGTCTTCTATATTTTATGAATGTGAGAAACTCAACCCATTTATTAATGTATTATGACACAGGAAATATAAGTGAAGAAGAAATGATAAAATTATGTGTTTATTGGAGGCATTCTATGTTGGCTAATATTCCAGATAGTGATTTGAATACTTAGTCAATATAACAGGATTGTTTGGGGAAAAAAGTGAGATTGAAAATGGTCTTTGTAAATGCTCCATTTTATACCAAGTATCATGTGAAAAAAGCGATCAGAGGCCTTGGGAACAGCATAAGGATTATACATCCTTGATTAGCTGAATTCAAAGCACACCTAGGTATATGCTTGAATATATGGCTATGTCAGATTGCTAAGAATCCATAATTACAGGCATTTTTTTAATTTTTGAAAGACAGTAAGCTAGAGTACTTTTGGTTTCGTTTTTATAGTTTCAATTTCTCATGGTCATTTGTTGTCTGAAAATGAGTGCCTATAAAATCAAGGTATTTGCAGAAGGAAGGGAACAGAGAATAAAAGAGGTAGACACAAAAATTATACTGTCAAATTACTCATTTTATTATTTATTATTAATCTCTTATTGTGGAAACTTCTAAGCAAACTTTATCATGGG
The DNA here is from genome assembly GCF_000001635.26 of Mus musculus. Classification (NCBI taxonomy): domain Eukaryota; kingdom Metazoa; phylum Chordata; class Mammalia; order Rodentia; family Muridae; genus Mus; species Mus musculus. Next base: position 37,856,441 of record NC_000070.6, read on the forward strand.
TGCATATTTAGAGGACAAAACATAATGTCCATAGGGTTTGGATCTACTTATGGCATTAGGCATCCATTGTGGGGTTTAGAATGTATTTTATGTGGTTCAAGGATATAAATATATTATTTCCATAAAAATTAACATATCAGAATAGAAGACTAAAGCATATATTTCCTGTTTAAATTTTAAATCTGTATAAAGAAGCAAAACCATTGGAATGAGTTTCTTGTAAAATATTATACTAATAGCAAATTATATTAATATCAATTCTATAAGATAATATGAATACTGAGGAAATTAGTTAAAATATTCACATTTTTTGTTTAGCTATGAATTTTGAATGATAATTATAGTAATTTTGCAATCATTCGATGAAGCAAAGTTTATACAATACTCTAATATTCATTATTGAGGAGACAGTTTATGGTTACTATTTATATCTTTCATGTTATCAAATATTTTCTTTGTAGTTAACGTAAAATGTATGTGTTTTCAATCTAGTAACTTTATATTAAACTTTGAAAACATTTTTATTGTATTTCAAAAAGTATTCCTATGAGTTCTTAGAGAATTCCATACAATGCATATTTATAATATTCTAACATTTTCCGTTCTTCCCTCCATTATGATCAACTTTCAGTTTTCCCCCTCAACCTCCAAGAAATCCAATTTGAGTTGCCCTACTAGTCCACAGAGTGTTAGTACCCTAGTGTCTGGTCAACATATTAGAAGTTACATCATTAAAGAAAACGGACCTTCCCTCTTTCAGTAACTCTCAATGCCAATACACTCTCAGCTAGTGTGGTATAAGACCAATTTTTGCATTCTGTGTTCAGATTTGTACATACATGGAATTGTCTGATAACTTCTGGAAATTACCACTATCTTGATATTATATACCATTTCTGACTCTTGTGATCTTTCTGACCTCACTTCAATGAAGAAATCTGAGTTTCTGTGAGACATTTGTGATGTTTATGTTTTTCTGATGGATGAGCACTTCATTCTCTTTTATTTATGGTATGTCGACATTTTGAAGGTTTCTACAAAGAGAAGCTTCGGAGTTTTGAGGAAAACTCTGTTCTATGGGTATAGTAGGAAGTCATTAGGACTTATTTTAGAATTGCATGCATTTAGCAGAATAACACTATTAGATTATATTTTAGTCATTATGACATATATCTACAGTATATGGGCCCCTTTATCAGTGTTGTCCCATGAAGATTGCCTTAGATATAAATATAAAGTAGTTGGTTACAACCATGGCTTTAATAACATTATATTGGTTGGGATGTATTCTCAAGAAAATCACAGTTAAAAGGATTCAGAGATAGTTGAGACAGAGGATTATTTTTTCTTCTAGTTGACTCAATTAAATGGTGCCTTCAGTAATAGGGACTTCTGTCAAGTTATAGAGTCTAGTAAGAAATATTTACATATAAATACATATATATATGTATATGTATGTATATGTGTGTGTGTGCGTGTGTGTGTGTGTGTGTGTGTGTGTGTGTGTGTGTGTGTGTGAAGGAAGTTAATAAACTAATAATCAGGATACCCTTCTTACTTTCCTACTTTCCATGTTTCCTAAATTGTTAGATAGATCTGATATCCATCATGTGTTAATCTCTGAACTATAACCTTGAAAACATACTTATTCATACAGACACAGGCAAAAAGCTGGTTATATCTTAACACAAACTGTCCAAACAAGAGCCCATGGAATGACTATGATCATAGTTCAGAAGATGAAAGAATTTTTTTCTTTTGAACCCTTAATATCTCAAAAGATAAACTGAGTTACTGTTCTTTAAAATGTGAACATATTTATATACAATTTTGTATTTCTCTTTCTTATACAGGTGTTAATATAAAATTAATACCTATAAAATAACCACAAAATGTGACTGAATGCAAGATCTTTATAAATTACTCAAGCCAAGATGACATCATAGGAATTTATTTATAATAAAGTATTTATGAATATAATTTACCTTTTTTACCTTGTGTAAAAAATATACTTATTGCAAGTAATGAAATTTTAAAGAAAAAAACACTTTGTTCGTTTGCAATTTAACTTTATACATAATTTTTATAGTTTTTATTTTCAAAGAACAATATATGTTCACTCTTTTTCATGTAACTAAAGTAATAAAGACCCAATTTCTTTAATTTTTATGAAATATTTTTATTAATTATATAAATTCTTTAAAATGGAATATAAACTCAAATGATAGCAGGTGTCAGGTGAATAACAAAAGGAATAAAATAATTTGATTTAAGGATTTGGGAGTAGGTATTGTGATGTTTTCCATACTGACACTAAAAATACATTCAAAACACTTTAAAGATATGTATAAGGTATTAGTAGAATATGTCTTCAAAGAGTATCTTCAAAATATGAAAACATTTTAAAAACTACTATTCTACATGATTTAAAGTATATTTACTTCTTAAATTGTTATCATTTCTGTTTAGTTTATATTTTATAAAAAATACTTAAATAATATCTGTTATGAGAGTGGAAATTAGATTTTTCCCCTGAGTTTCTAGGGATATCAACCACAGTTAGGGGCAGGCTGCATAAGCAGAAGTAGTTTACAAAACAAAGCAGACTGTAGATTTTTATTTATTTTTGCTTCAAATTATTTTCCTATTTTATTATCTATTTTTGTTTGTTTTATTCTTTGGGGTTTTTGTTTTTTTTGTTGGATTTTGTTTTATTTTATTTTCTGAGTGACAGAGAGATCATGAAGTTTGGTGAGGAGGGAGGTATGAAAAATTTGAGAAGGGCTGGGGAGGAGAAAGAATATAGTCAAAATATATTGTATATAAAGTTTTAAATAAATTTTGGAAAATATTTTGTTAATTAATGGCTTAGTTATAACTCCTCTCCTAACTGATTTTATATCAAGTGCTAACATGCAATGATAGTTTTCAAAATGGTTGTTCAAATGTTATAACATACTTCTTCGTGGAAAATTCAAATTGATTATTCATTCCATATTTTTGTACTCATATTTTTGATTAACTTTATCATAGTTGTTTCTTTATGGTATGCAAATTTCTATTTGTTTATTATTTGTACATGTAAAAATCTCTTTTTCCCTGAATTGGGAGAAATAACAACAATATTATAAGAGCTGGAAACTACTATGGAATATTTCTACAAGGCAATAAAGAAGAGTTGGCAAAATATGAGATTTTGAAGAAGTAAATTTTTATTTGTCATTTTACTATCCTTTATCTATTTGAAAGATATAACCACCATTACTGAAAGAGAGGTAATTTCAATGACGTATAGCTTAATTTTATGTTGAAAATCTTAAAACATAAAGTAACAAAAATTGCAGAACATTGTGTCTTTCAGAACTATGAAAAAGAGATATAAAAGATTACAGAATATCTTAGGAGAGAACATCAGAAAGTTACAACTGAATTTGGAACAAGAAGGTACTATACCCTGTACTGATGCCAGGAAGTTTCAAGCAAGGACCTAATAGTCTAAAAATCTTACTTCTGCAGGAGAAGATTGTCTGGGATATTGCTGGGTTTGGTTTTAAGGCTTGTTTTAAAAATTCAAGTTAGAATGGGTTGGCTCAATTCCTTGACAGAATGCAGATGTTTAATTATCTTTTCTGATGGAAATAGAATTCTAAAAAAAAAGAAGAAGAAAGTTTGGAATACAATAACAGCAAAGTCTGTCCCTTCATTTCCACTCTCTTTAGCCATCTTTATCTTTCTGCCAGATACTACCAATAGGAACCAACTAAGGCAACTGACTAACAGAAAATGTGTTTATAGCCACACCCCAAATCTACTGACAGAGATAGTCAGAGATACCATAGACTTCAACTGAGGAGACATAGCTTAGTACGTCTTTATTTTATTCTATTTGTTTTACTTTGTTTTTAAAGTTTTAATGGACTAGTTCACAGACATTCCTCTGTAAGCTATAAATGGTTTAAGAATTGAATGTTTGGAGAGAAAAAAAAAAAACTGGTTCATGTGGAAACTTTGGCTGACTTTAATATATGTTTAATAAGCAAATTTGCTCAACTCCAGGCAAATATGAGAAGTGTTTTAAAAATGTATACAATCATATAGATAACTCTTACATATTCTTTTTGTTCTAAAATACCTTTCTTCAAAAATGAATGCATTGCCATAGGAGACAACTTCCTGAACAAAACAATAACACAGGCACTAAGATGGACAATTAATAAATAGGAACTCATGAAACTGAAAAAGCTGTTGGAAGTTTAATAAGAAGTTGGGAGTGGGTGGGTGGGTAGGGGGAGCACCCTCATATAGGCAGGGGAGGGAGCATGTGATAAGGGGTTTCTGGAGGGGATACCTAGAAAGGGGAAACATTTGAGATGTAAACAAAGAAAATATCCAATAAAAGAAAAAATAGTCAAGGAACTATTACCAATTAACCCAGTAAAAAGGGCTGCAGATCAAAATAGATTTCTCAGTAGATAAATCTCTTTTATTTAAATTTATTCATTTATTTATTTAGTATTCATTTTACATCCTACTCATTGCCTTTCTTAAATGGCTGAGACACATACATAAGAAATGTTTACCATCCCTGGTGAGTGAAAAGCAAATCAAAACAACTCAAATCCTCAAGTGTCAGCTCACATTGGTGAAGATGTGGAGAAAGGGGAACACTCCTCCTTTGAGAGTACAAAAATTAGAGCCAGTTTGGAGATTAAGATTGTTGTTTCTCACAAGGTAGGAAATCAATCTACTTCAAGACCTTCCTGTACCACTCTTGTGCATATACTGATAGGGCATTATAGCTTAACACAGGATGCTTGCTCAAATATGTTCATAGCAGCTCTACTCGTGAAAGCCAGAAGCTGGAAACCACATAGATGTATCTCAGCAGAACAATAGATAAAGATAACATGGTACACTAAGAAAATGGAGTATGACTCAGCTGTTAAAATGTAACATCATAGGATTGGCAGGCAAATAGATAGAACTAGAAAAGATCATCCTGAATGAGGAAACCCTGATGCAGAAATATAGACATGGCATGTATTCGCGTAAAAGTGTAAATTACCTGTAAAGGAAAAGATAAGCACTCTACAATTCACAAATCTAGAGAACCTAAGTAAGAAAGAGGGCTCAAGTGGGGTTGGGGGAGTACATAAATCTCCCTGTGAAGATGAAATAAAATAAATATAATATGAAGACTGAGAGTTGCTGGGGATTAGAATAGGAAGGATCAGGTTGGGGGAAGATGGAGTAAGACAGCACCAAGAAAGACAACTGGAATTGGAGGGCAATTCAGGGAAGAGCTACAAACCTAACACAGTGAAAACTTCCAGGAATTTCCCTGCGATGGTGACTCTAGATAAGGCTCCTAATACTGAGCAGTATAGGCTCTGACAGGGAATCTTCTGCCACCAGGTAAGACTTTTAGTGGAGGGACAGGGACACCAACACATCCACAAAACTTCTGGTCCAAAATTTCTCCTGCCAACAAGATGTTCTGGAGTATAGGTGAAATGATCCCTAATGATAAGCCACTCTACTCAGAGATGAGACAGGAGACAGGAGACAGGAGACAGGAGACAGGAGACAGGAGACAGGAGACAGGAGACAGGAGACAGGAGACAGGAGACAGGAGGAGACAGGAGACAGGCATAATCCTCATCAGAGAGAATTCATCCAACAATTGATAGAAACAGGCAGAGACTCATAGCCAAACATAAACAGAGCTTGAGTAATATTGCAGAAACGGAAGGATTTTTGGAACCAGAGAGGTCAAGAATATCAAGAAAAACCAACAGAACCAACTATCTTAGGCTGGTAGGGTCTCAAAGAGTCTTAGTCAATACTCAGGGAGACTGCATGGGTCTGATGTAGGCCTTCTGTATATGTTATGGTTGTGTTCCTTGATGTTCTTAGCAGGCTCATAAGAGTAGGCTCTGGGGGCATCTCTGACTCTTTCGGCTGCTTTTGGGACCCCTTGCCTTTTACTGGGTTGCCTCACACAGCCTAAATGTGAGAGGTGATTCCTAGGCCTATTCCAACTTGCTAAGCCATGTTTGGTTGATATACATGATATACCTGTACATTTTTTAAGAGAAATGAAGGAGGGAAAAAGGCGCAGATGAGAGTAGGGACGAGGATAGGAGGAGAGAGGGAAAAACCACTCTGTGGATGTAATATAAGAGAGAAAAATAAACAAATAAATTAATTTTAAAAAGCCCACTATATGTGAACATTTTATAGCTGAGGATCCTGTTTCCCAAAATAATATGTCCTTACTTTCTATTGGCCTGCTCAGATGTCACTGATGTGTTTTGAGCTACACTCATCATCACATCAGTTAATGAGAAGGACATCTCTGGATATACCACCCAAGCATTGTGTTCAGTTAATTGCTGCTTTCTGTTCTATCATATTTACAGTTTATAAGGGATCATGGTTAATTTTCTTGTGTTTGTATAGTTTATGTGAGTTGTATGTCTGAGGATACAAATATGTGTGCCTACTTATGTGTGTATGTGTGCATGTGAGTGTGTGTGTGTGTTATAGTGTTAGTGGTGTATTGTGGTATATATAAGCAGCAAGTGGTATATATATATATATATATATATATATATATATATATATATTTTATTTATACATATATATGAGTTATTTTTGTATGATGTTATATGTAAATGTGGTATAGGGCTGGGCATGGTGGCACATGGCTTTCATCCCATCACTTGGTAGGCAGAGGCAAACAAATTTCTGAGTTTGAGGCCAGCCTGGTCTACAGAGTGAGTTCCAGGACAGAGCAACCCTGTCTCGAAAACAAAACAAAACAAAACAAAACAAAACAAGACAAAACAAAAGTGTGGTATATGTTTTATAATGTTTGAGTGTGTGTACCGTGTGGTTTTTATGTGGTAAGTGATATGGTGTGAGTGATCTACATGTGTGCATGTACTTTCTTCTGGAGTATGTTGTCAGAGTTGTATGGGGTATATTCAGATGTGTAGTTGAAGACAAATTATTTAATCTATTTTAATAACCATTTCATTTGTAAGTTACACAATGAACGAAAACTCCACCACATATATCATTTGGTTTAAAAGGATAAACTTTTCAAATTTCTTAAAACTTACTAGAAAATTACCATCTAGTTATCCATAACATTTTGATAATTAGTCTTATATATTTGACCATACATAATATTTGGACAATGACAAATTCACTCAAGTATTGATAATGTCATTTAGCTTAATAGTTTGTTGGCCATCACTTTATAATGTATATATACAAAAAAACACCAATTGATATGGCTTAAATGTATGATTTTATATATTCATTCTAAATGCTATAAAATTAAAATAAAAAAATGAAATAATTTAAGGAATTGAAATTGTCTATATCTTGCTTGGATTGCAAAAACAATATATTTTGCTAAATCGAATTATATAATTTGAGAGAAAAAGAAATGGAAGAGAATGATAAAGAACATAGTAATGGAATTATTGAAAAATACGTGATTAAAATAAAAAGAAAGATAGAAAGAAGGAATAAAGGAAAGAAGAAAAGTAAAGAAATCAGGAAGATACAGACTGGAGACAGGCTGGAAAATGTGCATAGAGGATGTGTATAAGAGGACGATTCTTCCTGCAGCCAGGTAGCAATGATCTTTCAACACAGTCATGTCATGTTGATGGCCAATACAAATATAAAAATGATAATTTCCTTTACTTAAACTTACAAAATATTTAATTTTACTTTATCTTTTCTTTTTTATTATTTTTGTTATTTACACTTCAAATGTTATTCTCTTTCCTCATTTCCCCTCTGAAAACCCACTATTCTGTCACCCCTCCCCAATGCTCACCAACACACCCACTTTTGCTTCCCTGTCTTGTCATTCACCTACACTGGGGCATCAAGCCTTCATAGAACAAAAGACCTCTCCTCTTTGGACAACAAGGACATCCTCTGCTACATATGCAGCTGGAGTCATGGATCCCTCCATGTGTACTCTTTGGATGGTGGTTTAGTCCCTGGGAGCTCTGCGATTATTGGTTGGTTCATATTGTTGTTCCTCCTATGAGGCTGCAAACCCCTTCAGCTCCTTTGGTACTTTCTCTAGCTCCTTCATTGGGGACCCTGTGCTTCATCCAATGGATGGCTGAGAATATCCATCTCTGTATTTGTCAGTCACTTCAGAGCCTCCCAAGAGACAGCTACATAAGGCTCCTCTCAGCAAAACTTCTTGGAATCCACAATAGTGTCTGTGTTTGGTGACTGGTATTTTGTTCCCCCTTCTAAGAAGAACTGGAATATCCACACTTTGGTCTTCCTTCTTCTCGAGCCTCATATGGTCTGTAGTTGTATCTTGGGTACTCCAAGCTTCTGGGCTAATAGAAAAGGAAGCCAGTCTTAATTTTACTTTATATTAAACATTAAGGCAAAAATTTGAATTCTGTTTTTAATTAAATAATGTTTTCCCCTTTCAGATCATTCAACATTTATCTTTACTTAAAGTATAGTTTGAACTCGTTCATTCTCAGGCATAAGTTATGAATGTAAAGATATGTATTGAGGAAATTTACAATAAGAAATCAGTGTTATTTTCTCTACTTCATGAGCATATTGTAGGTATTCATATAAAAGTAAAAGAAGTGAAAGCTATATACTAATGCTGAAAGAATATGTAATGAGTCCATGGTAGCATATTTTATTTAAATGCATTTAGTCTTTTATTATTACTAGAGAAACTTCTGACATGGTAAAAATTAAATCAGTAATATTGCTTTAAATTTTCAGTTATATTTTAATTAATTTTCACTGAGGCTTAAACATGGTTTTAACTTGATAATAACCTATAAAATAAGTTATTTGACTTTGTTTCAATTTTACTTAACTTATTTATACATCTGAAAGTCTAAATCTCTTTAAACATTTATAGGCACTTATATTCTTAATTAATATAATTCAATTAGATTTTAAGCTATAATTGTAAATTTAATTTTTATGATTATCTTAGTAACATAGAAGATTTAACAAGACAAATATCTAAGTTCTATTAGAAAAATATTCTCATATACTTAGAGACAATGCTTGTATGTGCATAATCTACATTTTAAATGTTAATAACTTCAATTCAGTTATCATTACAAAACAATTTAAAATAAGCCATAGATATTGCAATAAATAAAACAATCCTTTTTGTTTAAAATACTAACATACTTAAAATTTCCAATAATATGTACTTCTCTTCATTCTAGGGTTTCAAATACATTCTTTTATTGAAGTAATCCAATCACCATCTCAGGCCTGTGATGAAAGTTGTGATCAAAACCAGCAAATGGCCACAGAATCTGTATATGAGATCCGAGGGAAAGGGTCTAAAAAAAGTGATACAAACATGACTTTTGGCCGTTTCTTCCAAGAAGAAACTTAATAATGATCCTTCTCTTTCTGTAGCATGTAGTGCCAAAATCTTGGATCAAGCCATATGTATGTGCTGTTTTGTCATGTCCCTATTGCATTAGAAACAGTGAATTTTAACATTTTTTAAAGTATAGCAGTGTAGTATTAGGTATTTGAGGAACTACTAATCTCTGCTCCCATTAGCCTATGTGTTTGCTATTATTCATCACCTGTGGTGCCACTTGCCATACAATATTGTTGCATAATGCGTTCTCTCCCCTGGGTTTCTCCTCTGATGCATTGATTGCCAACAACATGCTGCTCTATCTGCTGGAAATTCATTTTCTAAAAACGTTCACTACTATCAAAAATATAAATATGGTTTTAATCAACAGCAGTTAAATTGGATTATGTTCTAGATAGATAAACCTGTGCGTTTATTTAATAAGACATATTACAGTGCTTAAAATGTAAAATTGAATCTAAAATTCTCTAATTATTCTTATTGTATTTATGTAAATCAATCATTTGTTTTCTTGTGTGATAAAAACAAACAAACAACAAACAAACAAAAACAAAAACTGCTGGACAGAAGAGTTGGAGAGGTGGCTAAGTGTTCAAGAGGGGTTCCTGCTTTTCTAGAGGACTCAGGTTCAATTCCCAGCATTAACAACAACCAGAGCATACTATATGTGATCTAACATTGTTGATAAATGCAGAAACAAAACACACACATGTGCGCGCACCACACACACACACACACACACACACACACACTCCACACAATTTAATATAAAATGAATCATTTCATGAAAATAATGTTGGAAATATACTAGCAAATTGTAGTTATTCCTTTATAAGAGTCCTCAGCTTCCTGAGAAAAGGGAAGGACATAAATGAACAAAACTAAAGCTTGTATAAATTGTTTCCTCTTTCAAAATGAGAAGTTTGAGTCAGTCCTTTAGAATCTGATCTTAAGGGCACATAACAGAGTAGGAGGTGAGATGATAGGTTCAGAGCTACCATAGTAGTCCACATCTAATTATCCTGCCCAAATTTAAGTGAGGTCCTTTATAAGTTTGTGTTATTATTAAGAGGTTATAGACTGGAAATAGGTAAGCAAGATTAAAGTAACTATAATAATTATGCAGGTGGGAGTAAATATTTACAAGGAAAATATTAACTTATCAATAATGATATAAATTTTGCTTCAAATCTAATGATAAAATGTTTTCAGTATCACTTAAATTCTTCAATTATTAAGCCATAAGATTATATATATATATATATACACACACACATTGTCATCTTGAATCTATTAAGTATAATTACTCCAACTATTAAGTTTAAATATTTCTGAAAGCTATTTTCTTTGTTATTTGATCTTCTTTATAAATAAAATTATATCTCCTCACTGTCAAACAACACTAGAGGATGGAAATATTTTGCTTATACTGATTGATATAGTGAAACTAAAACTGTGCCCTGCTAGTCTCCTTTCTTGTAAAAGTAACTTTTATTCCCCAGGTGTAACTGTAGTCTCTAGAGGTTTATTGGTGAATAATTGCACCATATCTAGTTCTTTCTGAAAACTCTGTCTGGTTCAAACCAGTTGTTTAGGCTCAAACTCCTCTCTAAGCTGATTGATTCAAAATGGCTTCTTGTGTTTTCTGACTGGCTTGGTCTACTTGGAAAGATTGCCTCTGTACTCTACAAACTTAACTGTTTCAAATTTCACTGAATTGAATTGCTTTGAATTGAACTGAGCACAACTGAACTCAGCTGAACTCCACCAAACTTAATTGAACATCACTGACTCTAAACTCAACCAACTAACCTTGCCTATATCATTTCATTATTTGGATAAAGATGTATACTAAGGGCATGTGTGTATTCCAGCTGGATCATACAAACTTAGATCTTTGGATGTGATCCCTTGCCAGAGCAGCCATGTTGCTGGATTGAAAATCATTTTTCTTTTGCTTCTCTCATGGCAACAATGGTCCCTTCTTACATTTTTGATTCCTAAAGTCACTCCAAGTAATATATTTATTTGTGGAAATTTGCAGCTAGAAACCTCAGATGAGAGAGAACATTCAGTGTTTGTCTTTCTGTGTCAAGTTTCCCTTAATCTATATATTATTTTCGAGTTACATGTATCAATAATATATATTTATATTATTAATAGATATTAAACAATTCCCAGTAGTTAGGATGGAAAAAGTATATTTTTAAAATGAAGCCTGTATAAAATCTGTGAGTTTAATCTTCCTAGGCTATTCCCCATATATTGTTTCTTATTGAAAAATAGACTTGCTTTTCTTTTCTTTCTGCTTACATATGTTAATGTAATATTTCATAATTGTGTGAGCAGGGAGAATGCTGAGTCTATAAATCATGATACTTTATTTACTACTTTTGCAATGCCCCAAACAATTCTGTTGTATCTTTAACTACTTGTATTGTTTGCTACATATTAAATTAAAAATCTCCACATTTTAATAATCTTTCATTTTCTTTCATTATTTTATTGTGTTATATTTATGATAATTAGCAAATGTATATATTATTTTGATAAATAAATGTGAATACTTGTCATAATTATGGCATTTAAACTCTGAAGATTACAAAGAAATATAATATTTATGCCAGTCATAAACCCAGTGATAACTATAATGAAAGAAAGTTTGAGAAGAAATCACCTTTAGGATTCTCCACTTTGCCGGTCTGTGAGCTATGCTGGGGTGAGCAGGACAAATCTGGAAAGCCAGATGCACAGCTTTCAGTCCTAAGATTTACATTCAAATCTTTGTCATTCCTGTTCTTTCTTCTCATTTTTAGCACATTTCATTGGTAACTATGAAATTATGTTTTTTTTTTGCTTTTCTTTTTCTTGGGATGTTTTACATATCATATTTCCAAATTTTATTTTACTTCAAATTAAGTGATGATAATTATGATCCTATGACTTATTAAATATTGTCTTTTGTCTACATATACATAATTTACCAGTACAGTGAATTACCTTAGACTAATGATTCTGTTCATTTAACTTTGACTAATATCATATATAAATACCAGGGGAATATATGAATTACTAAAATTCATTCCTTGTTCCATATACATGAACTAAAACTAAACTTCCATAGTGTGAATAGTTCTTAGTACAATATAGTAAGAAGGTATATTGGGCCAATGAGATGACTCTGGATAAAGATGTTACCACCTAAATTTAATCCACAGGACCCATGTGGTACAAATAGAGAGCAGACACTAACAATTTGTCTTCTGAGTTCATATATTCCATTGTCATTAATCCCATTATCAATAAATTGTTTAATAAACTAACAAAATTGTCTAAGTTCTAATTAATGGCTAAGGTTAGCAATATCAATTTAACAGTGAGTTACTACAGGAAACATATTTTGATAACCTTGGATTCTATAATATGTATGGCATCATTAGTGTCTAGCTACAAAGGATATTTATGTCCCTTTAAATATTGACTATTCTGAAAAAAATGTACAAAAAAAGAATGCTAAATAATTGTAGAAAAGAAGTTTGT